>NC_041371.1:11881018-12053518 GCF_900634415.1 Cottoperca gobio
AGGAATTGATTTGAAACTGATCAATTATGCTGTTGGCAAAAAAAAAAGCGTGGATACTTTCAGAAATCATACTGATAAACATGTAAATTTGCCTAGACCTCATCAGCGATGTGGAGCTAATTGGGCTGTTATGAAAAACGCCATCTAATTGACATGCACTCTGCTTGAGAAGGAGAGTATGAAACAAGTCTGTGTGATGTTTCTTTCTGCTGTATTGTGTATTAAATTAGTATCCGGTTCCCTCTTTGTCTTTGTGCCTCAGACCTGCAGCCTGGCACAGAGTACGGAATTGGCATTTCTGCCATGAAAGGTAGCAACCAGAGTACCCCAGCAACAATGAATGCCAGGACGGGTGAGTGAATTACTATTTGTACTCCACACATTAAAGGAATACTTCACCATTTGAATATTAATTACTCAACCTGTGTAACCTGAGTCTAACACAACTCGTGCAGTAAAAACATGGCAACAACGCATGTGTTTAGGAAGAAGTGAGCATGTGAGTGGATACATGAGAATTGGATTACACTGCACGAGTTGTGGCGAGAGTTTGTAAACGGATGTTTTCATATAGTTTTGCCGTTTTTTTTTTTTTTTTAAACCTGGCCTCCATATCCATCAACTCATCATCATGGAGGTCATATTAAGGGCGAAGTATTCCTTTAAGTGAATCACAGCAGCGCTTTTAGACATACCAGCTTCACAGCGAGCTGGTGGGCCTGGTCTGTCAGTATACATGTCATTCTCAGTTTGTGCTGTGGGGGTGGGGCTCCTGTTCCAACCATTAAAAGCCATTTTAGTGAAATTAAGCAAATCAGATTTTGGCAGGACTTTGTTCTATTTTAGAGAGATGTTTTATTTTACCAGCTGTGTCAAAAGTTCCCATTACAGCATTTAAAAGCTGTAGTAATGCATACCATTGATTGCTAACGGCCCTCTCTACCTCAGTTCTTGATCGGCTATTTGAATATTTATTGTGTTTTGAAGTGTTTTGGCGGAAACACAAAAAGGACCCCATTTAACCTTCTGTTAAAATGTTAGTGCACGGAGGTGCTTCGCTAATCTTTCCCATCAAGTTGAATGTCAAGCACATCTTTCCTCCAGTTGCAATCATGTTAATGGCTGAAGGTATTTTTGCACTTTGCAAAATTATGCCTCAATTTACGAACGAGCACTTTCTATCCCACTATTTTGTGCACTCTCTTTGAACTTTGAAAATGCACTACAGCTGTCACATCTTTCTCAAATAGTTTTTGAAATAATATGACAACAACTCCTGTCTGCCCGTCACACAGCAGTGCTAATGTTATTATACGTGTATGTTGCTGAAAGCTAAAAGCATCATTTCCATTAACAGGGGCTTTAGTTCAAGTGCGTTCTGTCTTATTTCCCCAAAAACATCTATTTGAAAAGAAGCTCTGAAAACATTCATGGTTGCAGGATTAAAGGACAATTAAACATTGATGATCCAGTGGGCAAGTTGGGTCATTGCTGCAGGAAAGAAAAAGACAAACATAAGAACAAAACCAATACAAAAAGATTAAATACAGAATGTGGGATCATTATGTGAACACAGAGGAGGAAGCAACATTTTAATCACAAACGCTCCTGCTTTTGATGTCAGTGCTGCACTGCAGCATACAGTAGATGAGAATATAGAAGTGCACACAATGTTGCATAACTTTGGAGCAGATCTCTTGAACTTTAACAAAATACAAGGTTTTGATCAAATCAATTAATGTAGGAATATGTAGGGTTGTGACATGCAACAACTGGATTTTTTAACACTTAGCTATTTGAGCGTTTGTAGTGGAGGGGAGGGGAGGCAAGCAGGGGTTAGACACACACAAGGTTTGTCTACAGCAGAAGAGGGGACATTAACATGAAAGTGTATTTGAAAAATCTGGTTCATCAGCCTTTATTGCCTCTTCTCTTTTCCATGTCAGCCAAGTGTTAAATACTTGTCTTGGAAAATTCTATATTTCTTTTCTCTTTTTTTGTGTGCAGAATACAACAATATGAAAACCAAGAGGATAGGACAATATAGCAATAAACAGAAAACATCCTAGAACATAACATCAGATTATAACTTTTGTAGTCAACAGAGAATGTGCGTGTTAATCAAACTTCCTGCGGTGATAACTTTTTGAGGTAGCCCAACCAAAGGCAGGGCAAAATCAATTAAAAAGTAAGTAATACATAAATAAAGGCATACTTTTAATTGCAAATTATTATTTTTTTAAATCAGCTGTTCTCCAAATGTTTGGCATTTTGACTCGGGTGTTTTCTTTGCAATTTGAAAATGTGCACATAAAGAAACTTAGATGTAAAATGACCTTATTAAGGTAAATGTACCATGCACTGTCTACACTTGACTCATGTCATAGGACATTTGTAATTGGATGAGTAGGGGTCCTTGAAATGTCATATCATATCCTAAATGATCACCATTCTTTCTTTCTTTTTACATTTGACCTGGAATCATTTACGAGGCCATTTGCTTTACTGACATCTTGTTTCCTCTGTATTAGGTCTGGACGTGCCCATGGATCTAACTGTGACGGCTTCCACAGACAACACCATCACTCTGATGTGGGCCGTGGTCCAGGGCCCCATCGACCATTACAAGGTCACCTACACATCCTCCTCTGGCGTCAGTACTGAGGTAAAGAATAGGACAGATTATTAAATGGATAATTGATACAACATAGCACAAATAGTTTGCCATAATACTGTACACAGATGCAACAACAATCATCCAAGGACTAACATGACAATGACCTTTTATTAAGCATCTAGACAAATCCCATCTTTTCCTTTTCCAGCTGACAGTGCCTAAAGATGTAACCACCACCACTCTGATCGACCTTGAGCCTGGGACTGAGTACACCATCACTGTGGCAGCAAGAAGAGGAAGACAGCAGAGCACCGCAGCTACCATCGATGCCTTCACAGGTAGAGAGAATAGTCAAGTCGTATATACTCAAGAGAGTTAACAGTGTTATTCTTGTACAGCAGTATTGTCTCCATTGGCTCCTGCTGCCATGGCAGGTTTTCAAAGGTTTTTAAAGCAATTCATGAGCATTAGAAATAGCCAGGAATTATTAAAGTTACATGATATATTCCATATTTCTACTGCGTGGTATCAGTGACAGTGTTTACATTTCTAAAGCGTTTTCCAGAGAATAAAAAAAGAAGTTAAGCGGGCAGTGGAAATGCTAAGTGACCTGCCACAGTGGCAGGTGAGGAAGCCCTGCTCGCTTGTCTTTGCTACAGAAGCTTTCATTGGATGTCATGGCTGCAGTCAGTTCCGCTCAATTATCAGGCAGAGCTAAGAGAAATTCACTCCGCGGTGTTTTCTCTGCTCCGATAAAGACATGAAAGATCAGCCTATTACTGCACAAAGCCAGAGAACAGTTTTAACAATAGTGGTGCGTAATGAAGTTGAACGGTGGATATAATGAACACAAGTGTGGTAGCAGGTAAGGTGAGTCACACTAAAAGAAAATGCAGGAACCTTATAATACTTTGAAGAAGCAATTAGCGCAAGTAAATTATTCACGTCAGATAATGAGCTTGTGACAAATGTTCCCTAATTGCACCTCTTGTTTGGCATCCGAATATATTTGCGTGTGATACTCTCTGTTTTGCTGTCGCACTCATTACTGTCGGCTTGTGGCGCTTTCCTGTTTCCTCTGGGAACTTCTATCACGAAGCGAAGTTCTCTTTTCTCTACACATGTGTCTGTCCAACTATATGTGGGATTACCTGTCAATCTTCCCACCCTGTTGGTTCTTTGTTATTCTTACAGAAAGCTTGATGTGATTTTTCAGTTGCTCAAAAGATGGTGTCGGATTGATGGGCATGCGCTTACCTGCTATCATCCTGATGTCATTCTTTTCTTCACCTCTCATCATCATCATCATCATCATCATCCCTTTGCTTCTTCACTGTGACCTTCGTGGCAGTTGTCACCATCATAACCGTCATCATCATCATCATCATCGCATTCATCATCATCGCATTCATCATCTCTTGTTCTCTGCGGCTTTGTTAAGCAACGCCGCTCTAACCATCTGGAGAGGAGAAACGAGAGAATCTTAAAATGGCAGATGAAGGGAATCAGAGGAAGAGTAATTAATTACCTGTCATCTACTCCTCCACTGTTCACTTGGCCATATTGACAACATCTGTTCACCGCTCAGGTGCACTTGCCATAAGGAAAACAAATCTGTTAAAAGTTTGACTGTGATCAAAAATATATCCCAGACTGCATTTGGAGCGCATTTGGATCCGTCCTTCGGTTCGTCCCTTTGTCACTGAATATGAACTCTTACCACTTCCTGTAAGTAGTTATCTACAAGCCGTGGCCGGAGGCATTAGGTTTTCTGGTCGCTTGTCGGTCCGTCTGATTCTCGTGAACATGATATCTAAGAAACGCCTGGAGGGAATTTCTTCGATTTGGCACAAACTTAGACTTAACATTAAAATCGTTAGAATTCGCTGGTCAAAGGTCAAGGTCACTGTGACCTCACATTTGTCTCGTGAAAGCGATATCTCTGGAACGCCTGGAGGGAAGTTCATTACATCTGGTACAAGCCTCTGTATCTGTAAGAGTTCAATAACATCATCTTCTTCGCTGTGTCTTTATCTGTGCAATGAAATTCAAAAGTATTAAAAGCTGCAGAAGGTGTCTCCCCACGTTTTCGTCACCACTACATTGCCTCCGTGCGGTCATTGTCGCTTCATTTCACTGGCTTTTTAGCCATCACTAACTCTACAAAAGACTTGTCAGTGCCATCTTGATCAACGACATCTTCATCATAACCACCGCCAGCACGACACTCCTTCTTCAATGTTTAATCCATTATTAAAGCAAAGCCATGTGGAAGGTTTTGACCACTATTGGTGCTATAGAGCCATGTTTGGATGAGCCTTTGCGTTATTTGTATCACGTCTTCTACTGGCATCCACACAAGGACACACGTGCACAACACCACTATGGGGTTTTACAAGATACACATTTCTGCTGACTGCACACGGCAGTAATGCATGTCGACAGTTGGTGAAGGAAATGTGCCATAAAAGAGAAGAAGAACATGAATGCAGACAAGTGTAAACAACGCAGGCTTAGAATAATGATTGATTACAAAGTAAACTCATCTGGATATATCAGAAGAATGATACTGCATCTTCCCTGCTATTTATACATCCACACATGGCTAATTCAATTCAAATCGTCTCGCATTTGTTGCTGTGTCAGCTGCTACACTGGTTTGTATTCATTACGTCATCTCCTGTCCAGGTCATACATTATGACAACAGCATCTGCTATCATCATCATCATCATCATCATCATTTCTCCATTTTCTTCTTGTGAACAGTCCCATCACAGCTTCATCTTTACAGCGGATAATCTCATTAGGTTTTTCTTTTATGGCCAATTAACTCATCACTTCCACATGATTGTGGTCTTCTCTGACTCTCACCTGCCCCATCAACATTGCACCCAAGGGTGATTTTCTCAACTGTATTATAAACGATCTATTAAACCATCCAGGACTGCTTCCATCCATCACTGAATTCCTTGTCTGTCAACTCCATAATGACGGCAGCTGTTTTCTTTTTTTGTTCATCGCTGTTTCCTGCTTGTGGCCGGCTTTTTACCTTGTCCTTGAAAACCCACCGGTGACCTTTAAACCTCCCCGTTCCTTCAGGAATCAGGCCCGTAACCCACCTCTACTTGTCAGAGGTGACTTCAGACTCAGTGTTGGTGGCGTGGAGCGCCCCAGCACCGCCTGCTGACCTCTTCATCCTGAGCTACAGCTCTGCAGATGGGACCGACACCTCTAAGGTGACGCTGGACGGCTCCAAGACGAGGTCACTGGTCCAGGGGCTGCTGCCGTCCACTCAATACACCGTCAGTCTAATCACGATACAGGGGGAAGTTACCTCTGAGCCCATTACTGCATCACTCACTACAGGTGAGCTGCTTATTTCATGGATCGGTGGTATCAAAGGTAACTCAGGGATGACACACAACGATAGATAAACATGAGCAGCATACTAAAGGTTTATGGCTTCGTATGAGATCTGTTGTAGCAATCCTTGCCTCATACTACTGTTAGTCTATACATGCATGGCTTTGTCTGTACATCTGAACTTGACGTTTTAAGGCTGCAACTAACAATTATATACATTATTGATTAATCTGCAAATTGAGGAATTGTTTGGTGGTAAAAGATTTTCAATTTACTGTCACATAAGACTAAAAAAAGCAGCAAAGCCTCACAATTGAGAAAATGTAACTACATAATGTTTTTCTTCTAAAGACAAAACTCAATAATTAATCAATTATCAATATATTTGCCCACTATTTTTCTATAACCAGGTAATGAACTGATTTGTGAGGTGTCATCATGTCAATCACATTTATGAATCTGTTGCGTCTGTTGAGTTTGTTGAGACAGGAGGAACTGGAAGTCCCATTTACAGTTAAGGAGAACAACAGAGGAACAGCTGGGAACAGGGAAGAAAAGTTGGGAGGGAAACACTGTAGCAAGTGTGAGGTAAAGTGAGAACGGAAAAAAGGAGAAAAACCTGTGTAAGAAAGGGAAATACAAAGTGATTTTAAATTAAATATGTATTTCCAAAAATGCTGTTTTAGCATTTAATTTGCGCAGAATGAGTTTTGTAAGTAGAGATCTGCCTTGGAGGTTTTCATTTCTTTGCAGGAGTTAGTACCAAATACACAAGCTTGTTTTATTCCCCTGTGGTGTCGCGTAGCTGAGGTTAGCTACATAGATGATATTTGAGTCAACAGCCAGCGTGTATAATGATCCAGTGCGGTTTCATGTTTATTCTAAACTAATAACATTAGTAACATTGGGGGATATTTGAGAAATTGCTGACAAATGTTTCTCTAATACAGACAAAGACAGAGAGAAGAAGAATGAGAGAAAAGGAGGACAGGTGCATTGATATTGTAAAACACACAGTAGTGGAAGTCTGCTCAGGCTTTGTGCTGTTTTCTGTGAATCCATTTGAAATGAATATTTTCCTTTTATTCTTCCCTTTATTTTATCTCTGGTTTATTCACAGTTTATCATTCCTCTTTTGAGTAAAATGTTTCCCCTCCAACTGCGCCGCAAAGATCCTTCGCAGCTCTCTCTGTCTTTGTTGGTACATAATACAGTATTAACGTGTCATTTGTTTCCCGCTAATTGGCTTTTTGTTAGAAGGAGCTCTAAGAAACATTTCTTTTGATTGTGAGTGTGCTATTCACATCTGGCAAGAGAATGAATGAGAAGAGGGTCAATGGAATAACCTGACTGAGAAAAGAGACGATGGGCAAAACAGAAAAGAAAATTAGAATTGAAAGAGAATCATCAAAAGAGAGAATTAGAGGAAAGACGAAAGTCAGCATTGAACAATAGAGATATTAACTTTGCATCAGTGCCAGAGACACCTGCATGTTGCCATCTGATTACTGTGCCAGTTTAACATAATACCTTGGCAGTTACAAGCACTCTCTCTCTATATTCACTCACATATGATGATAGGCAGATTTTGAGGGTGAAATTGGACGGGGATTTTAAGACAGATGTACAGTATTTCTTGTCTTTATACCGTGGTAATGCTTTGATCTCGCACATTTGAATGCGAGCACTGATGAGAGACTGCACTCTGGCTTTCCTCGTATAATTAGCTGTGCTTTTAGCGTTACATTTTTTGCATTTGAAATCTTTCAATGTTTTGTGTGGTTTGTTATTTGCCAGACTTTGATCATCGCTATGGTCAGTTCAAAGGGTGCTATAATGTTGCTCTGCCTGAGGGTCACATTCATTTATTAGCTTACACGGTGCAAATTGAATTGTGATCTTGCGGGAGGATCAGGTGAGTAGCAGTCGATTTCTCTCACAGACCTGTTCTGTAACTGTTCCCATTCAGACCCTCAGAAAAATACATATTTTCAGCCTTTATGTTTTGCCAAAGCAAACATAATTAGCAAGAGATGCAACCATGAATAATATGTAAAACATATGTAAATGTTACGACTATGTCATACAAGTGGAATTGAATTCAAAGCCAGGAGTTATAAATTGCCTCCTCTGCTTGTGAATAATAGCCATTATTCTTTACAAAGAGGGAGAGGAGCTGTTGCTTTACATGTGCTGCCTGTTTCGCCTTTTGTCCACACCAAGAGATGGAAGTTATCTCTCAATCTCCTCTCTTTTTTTTGTCTGTTTCCTTTCACCTTTTCTAACTTTCTTTATCCCTCTTATTTCTTTCTCTAGCAGCTACTGACCTGTCGTCAGTTTAATTGTTTGCTCACATTGTTTTCGCCATAACCTTTTCCATGGCAGCTCGATAGTCTCAGGAGACACATAAAACAAATTGTCAGCAGGGGGGTAAATCTCTTCCCGAGCAAGCCCTGCTCGGTCTCAATGCTCATGCCGCCTATTGTGTTCTTTTCAAGCTAGATTTCTCCTCTAATATCTTTTGATGTTGTTTATTCAATTATTTTTTTACACATGCTTGTGCTTCTACAGACCACAAGGGCAGGTATGTTTATGTAAATGTAATGAAGAGGAGATTAAAAATGGACAAAGCAAGGATTACTGAAATACTCGGGGTTTCAAGGGCACTGAATCTTTTTAGATTGTTATGTAAATTCCTCTATTTGCTCAGTATATACCACATAATGCGCTCCTCTGGGATCAGAATGAATTCTCCCATGTTATCCATTGTGGACCATTTTGATCCTATGCTAACACACATCATCTCCCTTCTAGGCATGGACCCACCAAAAGAGCTCACGGTGTCAGATGTGACCGAAGACGCACTGACCATCTCTTGGATCAAACCACTTGCTCCATTTGAGTACTATAAGCTGTCCTACCAATCCGCCAGAGGTAGCATACTCTTTACAGTCTCTATCCATTGCGTTATAATAACTTTGTATTTAATGTATCAGCATCAATGCCGGCGCGCTGTGTTTTCATGTTACAGTTAAATGAACATGGTATTCGTTATAAGATATTTCATAGAAGGCAACACTGTTACACACACTGTGTCTAATTAAATGATACCATTTTATCAGTGGAATTTAATTGAATTTTTAATTAAAATTCTGTATCGATTAAATATTTACCCTGTGATGCAAAACACACAGCAGTCGGCTAAGCAATATCCCCTTTACCTGAAGAAATGTAAGAGCGGAGTGACGGCGAAAGTTCTGATGTCTCCTGCAGGTCGTGTGGACAGCGTGGTGATTGACAGCGACGTCACCAACTACACCTTGTCCAGCCTGTTTCCTGCAACGGAATACGAGATCAGCATCAACGCGGTCCGAGGGAGTCAAGAGAGCAAAGTCGTCGGCACCTCCGTCTTCACAGGTAGGAGTTGATGAGGAAACATTATTAGGACCATATAGAACCAAAGAGAGTAGAACAGCCATGCAACAAAACAAACTGCAGCTGCATTAGCCTGACAATGGCACTGAATTGCCATTTTGATTCAGCTTGACATCACGTCAGCTGATTTCTTGATGGAAAGGTGGGGCGGCTATTGCCCTGAGCAATCAGTAGCGAGTGACTATTCAGCTCAGGTCATTTACAGTCACCAGCGAAAGCTTCAGTAGGAGTTCACTTTCACGACCACGGCAGCTGTGTCCATGTCACTGTTGCTTCTTGTCATGAATGAATGCATTTCTGAACCATTCAGAGATGTGGTTGACAATTTTAGAGGTCAGGACCATTCTGCCTCAGCACAGTGCACGGACAGGAACCATAATCTGGTCTCAATTCTCTTCTTGGGACCTTTGTCAGTCCCTCAGCGATGGACTGAAGCAGGTTAGAGGAGAAATGTTGGATTGCAGTAAGTTGGTTGGAGAAACTTCCTGCTTCTCGGGTTTCTTGGTTTATTCACTTGTTATAACCATGTCCGCTGCTGACAGAGAGGTTGCTATAGATGGGGTGTACAAAGTAATAGAAACATCTCTCAGTAGAACGCAATACAACAGCGTCACAAGCATGAATATTACCACTATGAAGGTGCAGTTTAATTAATGGATTGCTTTAGTTTGATCGCAGTGTATAAACTGGTAACTGAGTGTATATGTCCTGGCTAAACGCTGTGATCTACGTGTGTTTTTAATGTACTCTTGTACAGTGTGAAATCCCTCTCCTCCCTCCTTCCTACTACAACTCTCTGATAAGCGTCCCGCTGTGAGATGGGGCGGCACAGGAACAAAATGTTTGCCATGTAATCAGAATGAAGAATTTCCTCTTTTCTCTGCTACACTCTCGGACCAATTGTTCTTATCCTCAACAAAAGCAGCTGCGCGTTGGGAGTTATGTGCTAAAAAGAGCAACAAACACAAATACAGACGTCAGACGAAATCTAAGGGTACAGCTGACATTGCAGGAGGTGCAATCGTTGCTGCTGCAATAGATGAAACTGTCCACTCCGTGACCCAGTAATTGGTAACCTACTCCCAACTCCAACTCCCTCTCCTCTGTCTCTCTGCTTCCCTCCCTTTTTTATCCCTTTATACTTGCGCCTCACCTCTATCCTTCTGCATTGTTATGCCTCTCGCTTCATCCTCCATCTTTCTGTCCTCCTTCCATTTCTGCTTTCTTCCCTTCTTTAATCTTCTCTCTCGGTGTCTCTCTCCCCCTCTCAAGCTCCCTTGCTTTCATACTCCTCTTATCTTAGCTCTAAATCACAAGTTAGGAAAAACACAAACACGCACACACGCATGTAAATATGGGACACCGTTCTTCCGCTAACCTAATATTAACACACGCTCCCATTGGTGTATGCATAATCTTCAGTGTGTGCGTGTGTGTGTGTATGAGAGAGGGAAAAACAAGAGGGCTAAAGAGAGCCCAGAATAGGAGGGAGGAAGGAGAGAAGGAGGTGAGTTTGAATGCCAATGAGACCTGATTAACAAGGAACCGCCAGGTTCAAGAATCCAGTGAGGAAAAAAAAGAATCAAAATAGTCTCTTTCTCTCGTATGTCATGCTCTTCCCCTCCAATTCTTTATCATCAGCTTCCTTTTTTAAACACCCAGTGTACTTACAATGAGCAGAGCCGTTGGGGCTGTAATAGCCTGAAAAGAACATAACTCCAAAGTCAAGCTTGTTAGAAATGGTAAATAACATTTCCCTCAAATCGCACAATGCCCAACCGGGGACTTTTTAATGCCGCTTTCAACAACAATACAGAAACAGGGGATTTGGAAGAGTAATCCAACATTGCCCGGCCAAGTATTTAATGACTTGAATAACGTTGCAATTGCTACTTACTTCACTTGCGTAATCAATTATTGTCAGAGGGTATGAAAAAAAGCAAGGAGCAATATTTAAAGTTGCTAACACAGCAGGTGTTTCTAATCTAAGATGAATCTGGGAAGGTTAACACTAAATAGACTATGTTAAGGTCAGTGTAATGGACTAATAATGGTGCTCATTAGCAATGTGACTTGCCTCAAAAACTTAAGTTTGGAAACAGGCCATTAGAGTCCTTCCTGCTTTACTTATTTATACCAGCTATTTCAAGAAAGATGAGGGATAGTGCGCTTCTATTTTAAAACGGATGCTTTGTTAAGATATCCCACACAATCACAATGATGTGTATGGTTGCATGGTTTTCATCTTTGAAAACCTTTTTCTTCTTCTCAGACAAACAGCACGTCTTGTCCAGCTGCACTTAGTTTTCAGGTGAGCACTCTTTCGGTGCCGCTACACAGTCTCAGCGTGACATGTGTACTTACTGTAAGTGCTGCAAGACAGTTAAGCCAAGAGGTCTATATGTTACAGTGACACTAGGACAACAAGGCACAAAGAAACAGCAGGTCAGGAGCAAATTGCAAGAAAAAAACATGTTATTTGTTAGCTATCAATTAATTCCTAAATAATTTGATAATGCAAAGTTCTTGTGACTCCAGAGTGCACCCTCAGTGAAACTAAGTGTACTTACGATGTAGACTGCTATGTTAACTTTACAATAATGACTTCCTGTGAATCTACATAACGACCGTATCCCTTAATAATTCTTTCAGGTTCAGTTGCTAAACGAGACAACGCCAATAACTGATGATTACCTACTGATTGGGTGTAATGATTGGTGAAGATAAATGTACATTCTCAATCCAAACATCAGCATTGAAACATTTCCCTGCAGCCGTGTGGAATCAGAAGGTACACTGGTTGCATGACTGTGGCGGCCCTGCATGAGTATTTGTATCGTGCCACAGAAACATCCAATGTAGCTATGGGGCAAATATGGAGAACACACTCACACCTGCTTCTCTTGTACAGCGAGGCAGCGCGGCTTCCACAGTAATGAGAGGCGATGCAGAGATAGACTGGGGAGTAAAATGTCCCAATGTGTCTCACTAACTGTACTGTCTGCTGCAGCCTGGTCTACATAATGTCCACAGTCACAGCACACTGATCTCCTGGTCAACCGTCACAGCTGAGGTTTTCCTAAAAATACCACATTCAGTGAAGCACAAATACAAAAAAAGTTTGATTCAGACATAATAGCACAACAACAACCTTGAACTAAGTTTACCTGAAGGAAACTTGACTTGTTATTTGAGCACTAAGAGGCTTTGCAACAGTGAACCCCTTAAAACATAAAAGCTCCCATTGCAACTTTCTCATGGCCAATTTTCTCCCATACAGTCAAGGACAGAATCAAAGCTGTTTGCAGGCATATAAACTGGATCAATATTTATTCTGTGAGTAATCTTAACTACAAAATTAACTGTGCATTGCAAACTTCCACACTCACTTTGTTCCTTTTCGATTCTTAAAAGTTAGAAATCGATTTAGCTGCGAAAAGGTTACCGTCAGCAGCCAGAGAGGAGACTGTGCAGCTCTCGACATGATCATTACATATTTAATATCTTTGGCTTTTATGCGATGAACCAGAGTTTTGTTATTAGACAACCACATCCACCGCTAAATATTATTCCACTTTTAAATGTGATTATTAGAATGATGGAAAAAGTAATAAACATCACTAAATTGCTCTGGTTTTCTAGATAAAGATGAATTATTAAGTTATTTGAAGATTTCAAGAAAAATACTGATTAGAATATTTGTCAATGGCACCCATAAACCCTGGTGAAACAAAGTGTCTTTTATTTAGAGCAATCAAACTCAAAGCAAAGTTATATTTCTAAAATATTATGTTTAATATCAATTCTCATGTGGTTTTATTATAAATTATAGCATTCACCGGGTGTACAGTTTGTACAGTATTGTTTATTTCCTCCCCTGGGAAGTGACCTCTTTTGAGCCCCCTCAAAGGAAACCTTGGCAAAGACTGCAATTAGCTTTAGAAGCATAACAGAACAATTCATTATTTTTGGTCTCACACAACCAATATTTAACAATGTGGATCATACCAGTTTCTACGTGTGTTATTGACATTTGGATTTTCTCTGTAGCCAATGGCGTAGTGTGTTACTGGAAACAGCAGGTTCACATGATCGTTGTGTCAATGTCCAGGCTGTCCTGTATTCCTGGATAGAGTACGGCATTATAGCATGTGTATATATGAGGCAGCTCATGGTTTATTTGTGCGGAGCTTCTCATTAGCATGTGACTGCACCACAGCTTTATGCTATAGTCTCAGAGCAGCCGTTTGTTCCTTCTCCAAAGCTTTTCTCATGTCCTGAATCTTAAGCACCTCGAGTGCGAGCGTGATGTAGTTGGCTCAATCTGCGATTCAGCGGCACAGTCATGAGATGGAGAGTGATGATTGGATTATCACAGGGACTGTTGAAGGTGGATGACCTGTTTATTTTTCTTCTTTATTGGCCATCTCTACTCCATCTGCATTGCCAATGTAATTGACTTGGCAAGTCTCCATTAAATTCACTTAAACCTTTTTGCAATTAAAGTAATGATTGTAATCAGGCTTGTTCATCTATCTCATAGACAAGACTCAAACTCACTTCATTGTGCTAATAAGCACAATTCTTCTTTTTTATTCTGATGAGGGCAGGGCAGTATTAATGACCTCACCTGTGCAGAGCTTTGGAGCACATGCGGTGTTCTGTGTTCTCCTGCCACGCTCTCCACTGCGCTGAAATAACACGACTGAGGAGAAATTGGGGTTGAAACACTGAGGTTAAAAGTATAATTAAAATCAAACTCAATTTTGGCTTGTCCAGCAGTCTGAGAATGAAATTAGGAAGAGGACGGGGAAACGTTAGGCTCAGGAGAATATTTGAGACTTTCTACAGCCTTTTTTGACTGCATAATTTCTCTTTGATGTGTGTGTTGAGGAAACAGTGATCCAAATGACAAAGAGAGTCTTTATTAATCAGTGTGAATGCAGAGCTCTTCTGTGTCTGGATTACAACAAAGATGTGGATGGAATAATGGTTTTCCAATTTTCGAATTGTACTCCATTCAAAATTGTTGTGTGTAATTGATATGTTATGTCTCTTTGCAATTGTACCACAATCCCCTGTGTACAAAAGAACAACGTCTTTGCATATCCACAGTTTGTGTACAAATCAATGGCGGTTCAGTACCTTTCCAAAATACATCGGAAATGCTAATGTATAGTCAGCATGTTGACAAATGTTGATCAATTGCTGTCAGAAACGTCCTGAAAGAGCCTGTTATTGTTGTTGTTCTAGTCCATACATTGGGCTTACATTGTTTGTTGTGTTGTTATCCTAGCGATGGACATGCCGGCCGAGTTGACAGCTCTCAACATCACTCCACAAGGAGCCCTGCTGAGGTGGAATCCACCCATTTCCATTGTCGACAACTTTGTGCTGACCCTCACACACAACCAGGGTGAGTTATCTGTCAATTAGAAGCATTTGCTGTTTCTTAGAACATGAAGAGATGGATTCTTTAACCATCACCAAAGGATGTGAATAAAAGTGTTTGGATAAAATCATCCTCAACCTTTCTCTCTTTGATGTCAGGTCGCAAATTGTGAAAGAAATCAGCTGATAATCTGTCGCATCACGACTATAGCGACGCCGCTTACATTGGCTACCAGTTAATTTAACTGACGAATCAATTTTCTTTTACACATCAGCTTTTTTTTTTTTATTCTGCCTTTTGTATGTGTGATGTTTGTGTTTCATGAAGCACTTTTTTTTTTTTACCTTGGCTGTGGTTGTTAATATTTACTTACCAACTTGTTATTGAGAACAGCTCCCTGGACACTGAAATGAAACGTTAAAGAGTCGAAGCACAGACTGCTGTGAGATCAGACTGCAGTCGGAGCATAATGAGCAGATGTGGTGATGTGTCAGGTACCGTCGAGGTTTTCCCAATAAGAAGTGTGATCCTGCGAGGCAGTATGGATCCATTTGTCTTGCTTTCAGAACAGTTCATTATGCTCGGTTGAACTACTAAGCCTTGAAACAAATTGCAGTTTTTGCAGGGCATATGTTTCTGATGCAGCCCATGTATTCACTGTCTGACAGCCATATCCAGATAGGTAACAGATAGCCATATTGCTTGGCCCCTCAGAGTCAGTTTATAATTTGCTCCCTGAACCGAGTGGATGACTGCCAAGTTACAGTAGGTAAGCCATCCTCCGATAAAGCTTCTTGACATACACTGCGAGAGTGCTGAAATGTGAAAGTATAAAAAGTTTGTGTTAAAAGGTTTGTGTTTTTTAAACAAACTTCACCCACCCACCCCCCTTTTTGTTTTTTTTCTCAGTCATTAGCCTTCTCAAAGATGTTTTTAAACCTGTCAAATGTTTAACACTTGAACTCAACTATTATTTTTATTACTATTATTACTTTTTTAAATCGGCTGGAAATAATGTTATTGGAAGCAAATTTCTCATTTGCACATGACCACAGTGTGTAAAGCCATGTCTGGAGTTATCCAGAGGAATCTGTATCGCTCAGCTCTCTGAGTCAATTTGTACGTTACACCCTGACTGACTGGACTGCAGCCAGATCATCTCAGATACAAACACAGTATCTATATGCTGAACACATAGTTGGAAAGCAGCCCCAGCCAGGGTTTAGAGAAGTGCAATGTAAAGTTGCGGACAATTCCCTTGAGTGTCAGTGTATTAACTCAAGGTCAATAAATCTCATATTTCATCGAGTACTGTCCTGCATTACAAAATAGTTTTTTTATTGGCAACCAGAAACACCCACATAAAATCCAAACCATCATAGTATCAATCAGTCAAAACGTCAGTTAAACTAGATTAATAGTGTAGCATGGACATAATATGGTTTGTTCATATCCTCCCCAGCATCACTGTCACTGTGACGTTTACACACGTCACTGTGACGTTTACACACGTCACAGCCTGAAAGGTCAAAGTAAGGGGAATATGGGCAAGTAGATGCAGCTCTCATCATTATTACTATAAATCAAAACTCTCTAACGCAACGAGATCCTCTCAGTGAGCCACTGACACCACAGCAGTTATTTGTAATGCCTTTTCTTGTTAATTGTAAAGTCCTGCTCATGTTACACAATAATGTTTTTGATCAGCAATTTTCCAGTCAATTCAGAGACTGAAGATGCGTGGTAACTGTATGGCAACGTATCCGTATTCAGCCCCTTTAAATTGATTAAACGGATATATTAGTTGTGAAAATACCTTAAATGAATTCTTGATATATTCAATTAGATGAGATCAGTGATGAATTCTGTTTTCAATGTACATTTAGTCACATTTTAGAGGAAAATACATTTATAGTGTGCTGAAGTGTTTTGCAGAGTTGCCCCCCTAAAGCATATTTCATCAAAAGCACAATGAGTGTAGAAATCCTTTGACTTCAAAGAGGACCTCAAAGGTGGCTAAACGGTTCAGGCTATGAGATTCAGATGCAACATTTTTCCCATGCCTCTAGGAGCCAAAGAGGTACAATGGATTCTATTCTATTCAGACAAAGCTGACAACAGAAGATGTGTGGTAAACATGCAAGCCTTGTGTGTTTTCCAGTGACAGCTGACACGTTCCTTGTGGAAGGCAACAAGCAGGAGCACCAGCTTTCCAGCCTGAAGCCAAGCACCACCTACTCTGTCGCTCTCTACGCCACTAAAGGACCCCTCACCAGCGGCACCGTCATCACCAACCTCCAGACACGTATGTGCTCATTTCATTCAGCTGGTCTCTGTACAGTGGGCGGTGCGTGATTCAGTGTTTAGCTTTGTCGCATCACAGCAGGACGCTCCTCCGGGCCCCGCCGGAGCCATTCTTTGTGGAATTTAAATCACATTGCCACGTTTGCGTAGGTTTCCTCCGTGTGCTCGGTTTCAATTACGCCAAAAGATATGTATGAAAAGTGGGAATTCTCCAAGGGCTATAGCTACACGCTGCTTTTAAGTAGTGGGGATGAGTCAAATGCAGCAGACGTGTTTCTCTCTCTTCACAGAAAAGAATATAGCCAGTGACTATGTACTACACCAGTTGATCACCACAACTACCCTAGGAAAGTGGGAATTAAAAAGCAGTCAGTGCACGGTTGGTGACGCACCTGAGGATGCCAGGCTGGTATCACCGCACGTCTAGGTGTTAATTCATTCCACTAGACGTAACAACAAATCATTTCTCCAGTACTTACCTGACGATATCACAATAGAAATGAAGTTACTATTTCTGTTAATTAGATTATGTTACGCTTTACATTCCCTAGCAGTAGCTTCACAGCTGCAGGTTTTTATCCGAGAGCACCGCTGCTCGTTCCAGACGTTGGGTCTAATGTTTGCAGTTTGCCCTCGCGGTCTCCATGCTGGAATGGACGGTGATGTGTCACATGATAAACATGAGTTTGTGGTATTTCCCATTTTTGATGCGCATGTTTCTGATATAGTCAATAGTATAAAGTACATGACCAATTGGTGTTGTATCCAACTTTACAGTTCATCCACTTCATGGCTAAACAAGTATTCAAAGTATTGCCAAACATCTTGTTATGTTTAAGGTCGTTGTGCCTGCTGGGCTGTCACTCTCTGTACCGACATAGTAAAGTCTCAATAAAGCTCGTCTCTACCGTCCTACTATCCAACTTGAGATACCAAAATATTTAGCGTGTGTATTCTGCGAACTAAAAAAGGCTGTCGGGTCATAAAACATATAATTGCTAAGAAATAGCTTCAAATCCGTGCTGTCATTGGTTGTTGAGCATGTGTTTTATCAACAGTTTATTGAAGTTTCTAATGTTCTATCGCCATCAGTGTTTATAACTTTTATTTTGCCCAGCCATAGAAAAAAACTCAGAAGGAGAAAGAGTATTATTATTATATGTGTGCAACTGTGAGGATTAAATTTGTGAACTCCATAACTTTAACTTGTTTGCCTACTTCACCTCCAGGTGACCCACCTCTCCAATTACATTCATCTTTATCTGCTGCTCCATCAACAGCAAAGTTAGAGGTGAAGGAATTGTTCCAGTTTAGCTGAGTTGCAGCTCTGTAAACATAGTTTTTTCTAAAGTTCTTGCAGAAAAAAAAACTTTTCAGTCAGCAGTAGAGTTCATATCCTCCAAGGAGTACCAGAGCTACCTGTCCTGCACTGCAGCAGAGACGAACTGCTCAAAACAGAAACAACAGCGTATGAGGGCAGGGCTGCAGAGACTTCAAAACATAAATGGGGCTTGAAAATGTGGCATACCTGAAACCATGTCAATGCTGTATACGCATATAGTAACTCATACATAAACAAATGTTCTTGGCAGTTTAAAGTGATTCTACTTTGGAAACAGATGCTCTGCCTAGTACTTGATGTACCTTGTTTCTCCAGAGAACAAAAAGACAATGTGAATTTAGATTCTCTCGTATAAAAGAATTTAGGAATTTGTTTTGTTTCAAACAACATGTTTTATTGAATCAAGCAAGCGGTTGGGTTTCTATTTTATGTTAACATTCCCATTGTATCATTTAATTCAATACTGTTCTTACTCGTCTTTTCACTAAGAAACTAAAATTCAATAAAGGAACAATGAGGGATAATCGCTGAGCTTAATGAATCGCCACCTCGAGCAAATATCAAATGTATTAACACTGTCTGTATTCAAATGTCATCCTTGCTTGTGCATCTTTGTACTACTATATTTGCACACACACACACCAATAGAGACATCCCCCTTGCAGGAATGATGACATGTCTCACAGCGGGCACCTTAGTCAACCCTAACTTCACAGGGAACTTGCTACAGTGTTGTTAATTAAACTTCCTAATTGAAATCCTAAAGCCTGTTTCAGTTCCGCTCACACAGCTTGATTTTTTCTCAGGTTGTTTCATTCCAGTGGAAAATGTCACATTGTGAACGGGCTGTGAGAGAGGATGAGACCATTGATTGGTTTGGTCAACTGCCTCAGCTACTGTCACCGTCTCCCCACGTCTGCTGCTCTGTTTGTGTCTTTGAGTCTGTCTACTGAGCCACAGAGTTAAGAATTACTGGCATGGACAGACTTTAGAAGGAAAAGAGAGCAGACAGTGACAGTTGCTGAAAAGAGTGTATCCATCCTGACTGATAGCTGAGTAAAGTCAAATTATTTATAGGAAATTAAAGTTAAAAAACAAACAGCATGTGCATTGCAGATACATTTAAAATATAAATAAATAATACAAATTAAAGCAATAATGTAGCATATTAATAATAAGGGGACTCACTTGTAAAAAGACGCGCCTTAAGATTAAAGATTAAAAGTGGTGCAATAATTTGTTTTATAGTGGAATATACATGGTTGTTCGGGGGAAAAGATTCATTCATGTAATAATTGAGATTCTTACCGATTCTGAATCGATTCACATCTTCTTCTACAAAAGACCAGAGATATTGCTACTGATGGACATTAATCCTAAAGACCGAGTCACAGTTGTGTCAAGTGTTATTGTGTGATTTGTTAAAAGAATCTCACATAATACCAGTTTTAAAGTGCTATTTGTGTAAAAATGATTTTTTAATTTCTTAAGTGTCAATAAAAAGGCAGCGAGCCAAAGCCTACCAATTTTTATTATGCAAGCAGGTAGCATTTTTTATTTTTTGTAACTATACTATGTATTAAAATATGTCTCCATTGGCATTTGTTTACATCTATATCTATATATTTTAGTTGGAAAGGAGTTGTTAACTGCTAGTGCATTTATTTGTGGTCCATCTGGTGTATAGCAGCTATGCAAATGAAAAGGCACAAGAGGTGAAGGGACAGTGAAGGTTCCCGCTGTCAGGATGGTCTCTCCACGTGTATGCTGCTGAACACAGCACAAAAGAGAGAGGAGGAGGGGAAAGCAATGAGTCTGGCTCATATCAAAATGTGGACAAGACTGTTTCAGCCATTCAGGATTTTTTGAGGGTGGGGTTTTTCTGTTGATTCCCAAGCCTCTTAACCACAGCTGAGAGTTGTTTTGTTGTCTGGCCTCGATGCCATCAGAGTTCAACACAGAGTAAGGACTCTCCAACAGCTGATATTAAGCTATAGGGCTGGAAAATGAGGGATTTTGCTACGGGTGTTTCAATAAGCCTATAGGCTACTTTTCCACCCTCAGATGTGTCTGAGCCCACTTGCTGAGAAGTGCTTGGCAAGTTTTTGAAGCAGCAGAGATCCTTGCTGCAGGCAGCTTGCCTGAGCTCTGGCTGATAGTTGTTCACCAAGTACTGGAGTGCTGCTTTTAAAAAAATATGTTTGATTCTTAAGGCAATTGAGGCCTATTTGACAGTTTAATGTGTTTATCACAGGTATGGGGTAAAGGGGAAGGACCCAAATGCAGAAAAGTGTGAGATATCAAAAAGCACAATGCAAAACTGAGGGAACACCAGGATACATAGACAAAAACACAGCATGACCATCCATACCAGGTAACACAGAAGAAGGAGAAGACGAACCGACATGGAACTAATGGGACAGCCAGGTGTGTGTATATATATATATATATATATATATATATATATATAGACACACAGACACTAATCACAAGAATAGGGACACAGCTGGAGGAGATGGGCAAAGACACAAGGGCAGGTGACACAGGAGGATCAAATCAGGAGAGGGCAAACAATCACAGGAGGAGGAAAAAAACACAAAGACAGGAAGTAAAACTAGAATTACAAAAATTACACAAACAGGAGTGAACCTTTCAAAATAAAATAGGAAGCAGGAAAACCAGGATCATGACAGTACTTTAAAGAACGTGTGTAATTATTTTATAGTAAAATGCTTTGAAATTATGCTACTATAATAACATTATTCACTATAGTATTTAAATGTATTATTTAGTACAAAAGTTAATATTAAGTATGTAGAATTGTTTGGTAGTTCTATTACTTTAACTACAGAGTGTATGTTAATCTAATAGTTAGAAAAGGAGCACACTAACCAGATATCTTAATAATAGCTTGTCAATCAATCATTTAAAAGTGTGTTTGGAGGTTTTAGTTACAAACAGTGTAAAAGACAAGAAGGTTTATTGAGTTGTGCCTAAAGCCCAGAAGCTTACTGTCTTCACACAATACTTAAAAAGCCGGTTTAGAAAAGTAACTGTATAATAATAACAGATGAAACAATCGTTACCTAGCAGCAGTAGCGATGTTGTTGAGGGAGAAGGAGGAAAGTATGCAGAAAAAGGACACACAAAAGCAAAGTGGGGTAGACACATATACTGTAGACAGGCAATGCAAATTGTTTGATCATTGAGGCGTGGACTTTGTACTTAAACTCAGCTTATGAAAACTTCTTTAAATTGCTGACCACGACTGAAAAAAACCGCACTGTAGTTCAGATGGAAAAATTCAACAAACTACTCTCTCAGTCTGGCTCCTTTTGGCTCTTTGATAATGTCCGTGATGCTAATCAAGGCTCTCGAGTGTTCCTAAAGATAATAGCAATGTGTAACATCATAATACCATCTGTGAGATTCATCCAAGCAGCAGTTGGTTTAATGCAGTAGGCTTCATGTATTCGAAGGAGTCACCTATACATCATTCGGGCAGAATTATTCACTTGCAAATTGGCATAGAGATGTGATATCCACTCCAGAAGATAAACTTCCTCACTCTCGTCTTTGTGCAACAAATTACTGCTGCCCATGCTGCCCTTCCCATCTGCTGCTCAATGTGTGTTCTTTTCTCTTTTTTTTACTTTCGTATTGTTTACACTGCGTGTTAATGAGACATTAGATGAAGCCAAATCTATTCATCTCAATTCCATTGTTCAAACCTCCGCGTCTATAAATGGATCTTCAGAGCTGCCAGGACACCTGCTCACCTGCTCGGGCACACTGCATGCAAAGGTTTAATTGGAGGGAAGAGCGTCAGTGATAACAGGACAAGGAGACGGATTTAATTGGTGAACGAAGAGAAAGACGGAATAAAGACGGGCAAAATGAGGGTGTTTGCAGCCCGTCCATTTCAATGCAACGCCCCCTCCCGTCTCTTCTTTCTCTCCCCTCTCCCCCACGCGTACATAATGCAGCAACAGTGTACATCAAGCCGAGGGGAGGACAAGAACAAAAAGATAAACTTTCGTTCACTCTCTGGCACATTGAGTTAGAATGGCAGCCTGTCAGATAAGCAAGAAAGGAGGTGGACAAAGGATGTGAAGGAGGGAGAAACACGAACGGAGATAAGAAGCAGAGTGAAGAAGAGGAAGACCCCCGGATTGATGTGGGAATATGAGGAAACGGACAAAAGAGGAGGAGGGTGGGGAAAAAAGCAGAAATTAAATGCAGGCGAGGTCAATAAGACGTGAAGGTGCAGGAGAGGAGGAGATTGGCACGTCATCGCAGACTTTAACACAATCTCTAAGCACACTGCTCAGCCTTGCACTCTTTGTTCCATCTGTCTCTGTCATTCTCTCTAAATCCCCCCCGTCCTACAATGTGGATCTGCATATCACTGCCTCCAAAAGCAGGCACCGTGCTTCTGTTAGAAGGTTATCAAGGCGGGTACATGCTGTTAATTACGGAGCTGTCATTGATCTTTCCATATGTGCACGTAGACAAGGATTTAAATGAGAAGATAGTGTGGCGGGTGTTTGTCTTGTGTGTGTCTATTGCTGTGTGAGGTCTGAGTTCAATTTGGGGTCAGATGTTTAGCTAAAGGTTAGGAAGAAGTCTTCAGTGGAAGTTACAAGTTCAGGCTGTTTACAAAAGCCCTTTGTTAGCTTCAGAGGAAAGTAAGAAAAGTAAGAAAAGTAAGAAAAGCCAGAGTCAAAAGGAAACCAGAGAAAGTGACAGCCATGTTAGTATATGTCTTTATCTCGTATTCACAGTGGTGACTGAGGATTCCACAGCACACAAAGCGCAACACTTAAGTTGTTTCGGCGCCCCTGCCTCCCTTACTCAGAAGGCTGACAATGTGCCCCAGAACCATGATGTAACTCCAGGAAACTGATTTTTCCAAATAGAAGGTCATCTATTTTCCATCATGCACTAAAACGAGGTTACTGTACGGCATGTCAATGCTTCTGCTACCCTGTCGGAAGATCAGAAATTGACTCTAAAAGGGTGATGTAAGGTGGGGAAATTGAGGTGAGTCCTTTTGATGTGGTTAAGGTATCTAGACAGGCACTGTAATCAAGCGTTGTTTAAAGCTGTGCAGGAGCGAAGAATATATTTGGAAGGAGTGATGTAATGTGCAGTAAAACTTGGGTGGGCTTGCCGATCAAAGGCTCGGATGCTTTTGAGGCGGTGATACACTGTGACTAAACATGGAAAAGTGTTTCACTGCTCCTCTCACTCAGTCTTGTGAGGATTAAGGATTACTGACAGAGGAGATTTTACCCACCTCATGGAATACGTTTACAATACATGTGGAAGAATGTCCAGTAGTTAACCTGTGTTTTTAATTACTTAGAAAGTACAGATGATAAGCTGTCTTCCAAATATAATATTTAAAATGAGAAATGTTCCTTTTTTGTTTTGTGGCACTCGTCTATATGTTTGGTTTCATCCTTTATTGTATACCATATTATCTATTGTGCAACAAATCATAGAATAACCAAAACCTAAAAATCTATGCCTGTTTAGCCAAATCCTAGTAAACTGGAGCTCATTCCTCTTCGTCATAGACCGTCATTGTTGCCCACAAACCTCAATTAACTACAACATTGCACTGGATAGCTCATTCTTCCATTAATATTAATACAGGCACTGTAGTTTATTTTGAGTAAAACTCACATACACCACCCACTGCTGTGGGTACTCACGATTGCAGCAGATGTAAATAAATATGCAAATGTGTTAAATAGTCTACAACAAATACACTTTTAATCCAGTTTTAGCAACATTTACTAGAATAAATAATGTCACATGATCAAATAAAGACAACAATTGCAGGAAGAAATAGTGAGATACAGGCTAACTCTTCATCAGCTTAGTAACAGTGAGACACATGTATTTTGAATAGCTGGCAGCATCACCGTTGTGGTTCAAGTGTCAAATACAAAATAAAAATAAAGATGATCTTCAGCAGTACTGGCATAACATTTGTCTAGTTTATTTAATCTCAGCAACTGAGGTTTGGTGAAGAGGTTGGGGTCATTGCTGCTTTGCTACATCTATAGCTGGTTCTGTACGGAGAGAGGAAAAGATGTCTAAGGCAGCACAGCAGGCAAGTCAACCAAAAAGGGCCAATGCTGTTTCGTTGCTCTGCTGTAGTCTGGCCAGTTAGCTCCATATATAGGTGTGCATCGATATTATGAGCTTTCAAAGACGGATACATTTACCACTCTGTAGGTTATCTGTCTATCTAATATTTAGGTAATTTATTTATATATCTTTAAGGCCCACGGTATAACCCGGTTCTTCTCTCCTGAGAGTGAGTCAGCCACAGCTCGTCTTCAATGATGATCAAAAGCCTGCAGGACACCAGAGCGAAGGGTTCAGTTCTTGCCATATATAAAAGTATAATTTATTCAATAAAATACTACAATGACCTTAAAAATGGAATAGAATGTAGCAATAACATCAATTATTAACACAGCTGATAAATTTTCTGAAAATTTGTAATTGTGCTATGCATAATGCATGTGAATCATTGTTACATGATGCATGGGTCTCACTGAGAGGGCCCTGGTCTCTTGTTTGCTAATGGGATGTCTGCCAGAAGTGTGGTAGTACTATTTGATTCCTATCAAAGTTTTGAATCACAGATCAAAAAAGTGGTTCAGTCTGACTTCTTTTAAATAAGAACCATCTCCAGAATTAACCCAACGCGCTCACGCTCATTCAAAAGTCATTCCCGCATTTAAGGTTTTAACAATAGACATTACATCACCCCAATCATGGCTTCTCTCCTGTCTCGCTGTCTGGGGTTTTTTGCTGATGGGGGTGGGGGGTGCTGTCGGAGGTTTTTTTACGATGGGTGATGCATAGTTCACTCCTCTCCTTTTCTCCGCTCTGTCTCTGACCTTAGGTGTGTGTGCGGGAGTGAAACAGTGGTGAATGTGCAAGGCAAGAAAAAAAACAAAAAACTTGAATTTCTGGGGGCGCGGGGTTCCGTTGGAGGAATATATATATGTATGCGATCTACCCGCACTACACTCGCGATCGATCGACCTTTTGGGCAGCCCTGACCCAGCCCCAGGGTCTGGCCCCAAGCTATATTGCCGAAATGTCGGCCTGTCCACAGCCTCGGATCCTCACATGGGGCCTTTCTGGCCGTTCCAAAATGTTATTCTCTCCAAAGATCCACCTTTACTACGCAGCTCTGTTCAAGTCCCTCCAGGTGTTGGGGTGGTACATGTCTCCTTCACATGTACAGTAACTCACTGAGTTTATAAACATGGTAACTGTAAATGTCCCCTTCAGCACTGTTCTTACTTTCAACACCAGGCTTTCACTCGCTCCACCCTGACAACTTAGCACCTATAAAAAAGCAGGAAGAAATAGAGTATAAATAATATAAATATTTTGCAAAAAGTGGGGTTGGACAATTCAACACTTCACTTGAGAACGACAGTACGATGTAGATCTAGACAACATTTTAAAACCATTCCTTGTTTTGCACTAAATTGATCTTTTTCTCTTCCTTGCAGCCATGGATGCGCCCCTGAACCTGACAGCCAGCGAGGTGAATCACCGCAGCGCTCTCATCTCCTGGCAACCGCCCATAGCCGAAATTGACAACTACATGCTCACCTACAGGTCAAGCGACGGCAACCGCAAAGTATGTAGCACACATAACTGGACTCTGTCTCTTACACACACACACACACACACACACACACACACACACACACACACACACACACACACACACACACACACACACACACACACTGTTGTTATCCTATATACTGTAATTCCATATATGTTAACATTTTATCTGCAGCAAAAATGTGTTTTCTTATCTATTCTCTATCGACTCAAATCCTGTTGAGTATCCATGCTCCAGTTGCAAACATGTGTCAGGGAGATAAACTGTACTTTTGTTAATCCACACTCTCTAAAAATAGAAACTTAATTCTGCAGATATTAAAATACACATTGAAACACCTTCTTGGATTTCTGCAAAGTATAAAATGTTCCCAATTTAATAAAGTTATTATAACAGAGTTTAAAAATGTTCAGGAAACTAAAATTATTGCAGAATCACAACTTTATGACAAGAACTTCAGAATCCAAATTTGATCTTGTCATCATGTAATCCCTTGATGTGGAGCGTGCAAGCGTTTGGGGACACACAAACCTACAGACACACACACACACACACACACACACACACACACAAGGGAACTGTGCAGTTCAATTGTCTGTCTAATAGAGATATTGCTTTAATGCGTCTCAGTAGAGACATTGTTTATTTTGATAACAGTTTGTGATGTGGCTGAGTAATGGTAATAAAGCACATTAGAAAGAGCTGTTTAGAAGCCAGCACGCCTGTTAACGAACTGACGAGAACCATTTCCCATGATGCTCTGCAAAAGAGTCCCTCTTATTGGCAATTAGGTGTCTTACACACAAGCACACACATGAAACCAGATGCACACAGACAGTACCCTTCAATGCCCACCGTAGCGTCACAATCTTTTAAAGGAACAGTAGAAGAAAACACACACACACACACACACACACACACACACACACACACTCTGACCTTGAATGTGTGGTACTGCTGTGTGGTTGACCATTGGGTGTCACTCATGCACAACGAATAACAATTTAGGTTTCACTTGTTTCCAGTGCAAACAGACTTCTATCAGCATTGTTCTTAAAATCCCTCTCTTAATATTTAAGATCCCATGTTCTGCCTTTTCTAAAGAAACATTTGTCTAGAAATATTATGGCTTTTACACATGAGGGATATTAAATCATCATTTTATGTGCTATATCTAAGACTCTGCATACATTTGCATGTTAAGTCAAACAGAAATGACATTTTTCCTAATTATTTTCCCCCTACAGCATACATATCTGCATAATACACATACATGCAGCATACAAATCAGTGCCCAAAAGGGAGAAATTAATATTCAATACTGCTTGGTTTCATTACATCATTTAAAATGAACGGAATTCATACAGCTAATCAAATAGTTTCACTTTTAAACCGTATTTGCATAAAGCAGTAACTTCACTGTTCTACCAAAGGCAGATGGTCACGCTGACTAACAACCAGACAGCAGCCCGCTACACAAAACAAAAACAACACACGTTAACTTCCTCGCTGATGCATCATTGGAATCTAAATCTTTACAAATACATTTAACTGAACGGTCTAACTAACAAACACTGAACCGTGGGGGTTGCTGAATGAGCGACCAAACAAACATCCTCCAGAGAAATGTGCATCGCTAACATCAGTTTGCAGGCTCGCGAGCTCATTAGCTGGTCAGCTGCAGCTCATTAAACAGCTTAAAAAGTTAAGTACAAATGTAATGTCAGTGTGTTTAAGATGTTGGCGTCACTACCACTGCAAGCAAACACACTGTGGGCCTATAGCGAGTAAGCAAACATTTTTGAAAATCTTCTTTTCTTTTTCTTTTTTATAAAAAATCAAGCAGTTTCCAAATGACTTCGATATTTTTGATGGCAAAGCTTCACTTTTTCTCGTTGTTAATGACGTATAGTAGTTTTTAGATAAATCCATTAGACAGCAGTCGTCTCAGAAAGAAATGCAAAAATCTGGAAGATCTTGTAAACCCAGTAAATCAATTTCACCACCTTTGTTCATAATCTTTAGATGTTATTCAAATCTTCACCACGGTGAGCAGCCTCAACAAGTGCCACATTTTGAATTCATATCGTTCAACAAGAAATGAGTCATTTCACTCATTCATGCTCAGAGCAAAAGACTGCTCACTGTAGCGGTACTCATTGCGAGATTTTCCTCCGGTTGTCTCTACTTGAGGTCTGGCGTGGCTGAAAATATGCGGCAGCGTTACCTCGGCTGTGATCTAAACACATATTGGTAAGCCTTAGAGCTGCTCAGACAGCTTCCCCTCTTACCGAGATAATGGACTTTTATAATTTACACACAGTAGCAGTGAGATTCATTCGTCTGATTAACATGTATCACTGTTGGTTATATTCGTGCCTGGAGTGATAAGGATCTCCCCATTCAAACACACACACGAGGATAAATACACATCCACCACACACACACATTATCGATAGCGAGCGTATGAAGGTATGTATTATAAAACAGGGCCTTCTTGTTTTCTTGAATATCCTATAGTGACCCTTAAAAAAACCTGGTGGGAATATGTCAGATCCTCTGAGACCGAGAGACAACATTTACCAGCTGCTTCCCTGCATAATTCACACGGACACATTGCCTGGAAATGTGTGATTCTTTTTTTTTTTCTTCCGAACTGGCTGAATATTTCATTTGTACTTGTCCATATTTAATGTGTATCCAGGGCAAACTGTAACACACATGCACACAAATACATGCATATATAAGTTCAAGTTTCAATTGAGCGTTCTGCCGGTGGATTTCTGTCTCATCTAAGAAACTGATGTCACAGGAAGCTCTTGGTCAAACGTCTTGGCTCCCTAAGACGGGCTCAATGAAAGAACATTTGTCAAAAACAAAGGGAAGTAACTGTCCTGCACCGTCGTGGCTTATTTACCAAAAATAGAATTGTTTGTTTCCTGATTGCGTCGCAGCTTCTCAGCTTGGCTGTCCGATAACACTCTTTTATCTTGTTCTCTGTCAAGTAATTATTTTCTCCTCATCTCATTTAAATCCCCTAATATCCATTTTTCAATCCCTCTTAAGAAACTCACCTATTTGATTTGCCAGTTTGACATAATATTGTGCTACTGGAACACAAAGCTGTCGTGTAATTCATGAACAAAAATAGCCTGAAGGTTTCTTTGTTGTCTTATGAAAACTCACAAGCAAAATGCAATGTTTTATCAGTGACTTGTGGGGATTCTAATATAATTTGTTTTTTTTCACCCTAAGGTTTATTCAGAATACACATTCAATTATTGCTTTATAGAACGCAATGTCTTCTTTTCTATCTTTTACCTTGTGTGTGTGTGTGTGTGTGTGTGTGTGTGTGTGTGTGTGTGTGTGTGTGTGTGTGTGTGTGTGTGTGTGTGTGTGTGTGTGTGTGTGTGTGTGTGTGTGTGTGTGTGTGTGTGTACTAGGAGCTGATCCTAGACGCAGAGGACACATGGATTCGACTGGAGGGACTGGCAGAGACAACAGAATACACTGTCAAGCTCCAGGCAGCAAGAGGACTCGACACCAGCGCTGTAGTCTCCACTATGTTCACTACAGGTTCCGTACACACACATTCACTCACATACACACACACATAATGTATTTGTATTGTTTGATTTAAGCTTAGAAAGAGATTATAGGGGGAGTTTTCTTTTTCACCTTTTGCACAGCATTTCACATTACTGTCACCATAACAAAGGTGCACATTAATGGGTCCCCAAATTTAGACACAGTTTTCCTCTCCCCTCCCTGTAGCATAGTGAAGAAGACTTCCCATTAGGCTGCACCTGCATGTTGGCTGTCAACAATCCTAGAGCTGAACAAAGTGCTTTAATCTTCAATATGCCCTCCTATGTGTATAATTAGATGCTGGATATGTCACTCAAACAAAGGTTAGGAAGCATCGTGAAGTTGCTAATCACCTGGAATTTTGTGAACACGCCAAAAGTAAATATCTATCAGCAGTGGGCTGTGTAATGAAAGCTGTGCAGGTCGTCAGTTTTACTTTAACCTAAAGGTTTTAATTGATATTTTTTGGTCACTTCGAAAGCTTCATAAGCTTTTCCTACATAAAGCTTATTGTTTAATTACCTACATGGTCATGCTCGTTCCCTGCTTAATGAATTAATTAAAAGACGCCAGCATACCAGTAGAGTCAAGACACAGTGCTCGATAAACGGTAACTATTCCTTTTTTCTTTTTCTAAAGCTTCCTGTTGTAAATGGGCGTTTCACTACAAACACTAAACACAGTGCATCTGGTCCTTGTGCATAAATGTAACTAACTTGGAGGCAGCAGAATAAAGTGTAAAGACACTGGAATATTATCACCTTATTAAATTGATATAGGAAGCTTGTTAGCAAACACGTCCAACAGACACGGAGCAACATTAACCTTCATTTGGAGTCGCGTCTCCGGTCGCTTAATGAATGAAAGGTCAATATTCACTCTTACTTTTAGCTCTACTCTCCTGAGGGAAATATCTGCTAAGAGAAGTCGTCGGCTATATTCACCCGTTAACTTGGTGTGTCTGGGCAGATAGCATGCAGTAGGTTTATGAACAGTAGGTTCACTTAAAACGTCGGTCTGCAAAACCTTAAAGTTTTGGGTCTTAGGAAAAACAGTGAGCTAAAAGATGCTAAAATGCCTCGTAGAGCTTAGGGGAACTGCAATCATTTGCTGTGGGTTCAATCCTACAAGCAACTCATTTTAGGATACACATACTGTAGGTATTTACATACAAATATAATTTACTGCAGCTTTAAATATAGATTGCCAAATGTCATATAATTTTAAGCTGTATCTGTGCAGTCTACAGACATTTCTACAAACGTGGGACAAAAACAAGCCAATCATAATCTGTCCTCCTCCCTCCTCTTCTTCTCTCCAGGGAGTCGTCTGTTTGCAACACCTCAGAATTGTGCCCAACACCTGCTGAATGGAGAGCTGCTGAGCGGCGTCTACACTATTTACATCAACAGAGACCCCAGCCAGGGTGTGCAGGTGTACTGTGACATGACCACTGATGAAGGAGGCTGGATTGTAAGTCACTGTGAAGATAATTGTTTCTTTCAAAAGTGTTAATGAAAGAAACTGTGAGTTAGGTTTAAGAAGAAAGTAATTAACTCGGGTTATTTTAGTCTGAACAACCGTGGTGTATTTTTTCTAAACTTGTCACGTCGTCATATTTTGGTGTTCAGGTTTTCCAGCGTCGTCAGAACGGCCTGACAGACTTTTCCAGGAAGTGGAGTGACTATCGGGTCGGCTTTGGAAACCTGGAGGATGAATTCTGGCTTGGTAAGACTTCTTATCCGAGAAAGAAACATGTCAATCAGCATCATGTCCAGTCTTTGGAGGTCCGGCATCATAACAGCTTCTGTAGTTGGAACATTACTTGCTGGTTAAGGTAAACATCCGTCCTTTAATCGAATCAATGTAAGAACTGGGGAGCACTCGTGTCTGGATACCCCCTAAAATGATACTGATTGAGAGTTAGGTGTATTGGAAGATTCACAGGTTCTCTGCTGCCTAATTCCAACTTCCTGTCCCCCTGAATATATGTTTCAGCTGCATTGTATGAGCTGATCTTAAGCTGAGACCTGCTCCTCACTCTGTATTACCCTCTTTATCTACACGCCGTCTCCACGACTCAATTGGATGTAATCAATAGAGGGTGGTAGCTTTCAATTGGTTTCAATTGAAAGATCTATTTTATGGAGATATGGTAATACATGAAGCTGCTAGACTCCTCTTTTCTTTGTGTTGCTCATCTGATCTTTCAGCACTTCACAAAGTCTCTTAGTCATTTCTGGATTCTCTGAAAGCTAATATCTCTCTGAAATGATTTGGCAATTGTTTTTAGCGTTGCTCTGAAGACAAAACAACAGAACATCCCCATTGTTTTCATGGCCTGCTAAATATTTTTCCTCCTCCCCCTAAAACCTCTTGATGAAAAAAAATAATAATATTCATTAGAAAATGTGCAAATGAATCATGTTTCTTCATGGACACTTTTTTTTGTTATTGTTTTGGTGCAGATGATTAAAGGGAAATATTGCATGAATATTTCATTACGTGAATCAGGACCTCGAGAAGAATGTTTTTTTTTTACTTTTTGATTAGAGAAATTAAATAACACTGGGGGGATATTTTATGGCATCGCCACATTATCACAGAGGGAAGGCTGTTACTTTGCAGCTGACACATATTGGATCACAACACAAGTTAGTTTGTGGCACGCTCTAGTCCATTAGTGACTGAGCACGCTGTAATAGGTGAAAGCATGAAGAGATTTTAAATCCAACCCCTCATGAACAGAAGCAGGCAATATAATACAATACAATTCTTGTTGAGTGTCAGATTTCTGACCTCACTGTTTATTTTTAAAGCTGTTGCAGTTTTGTGAAGTTGAATTGAGTAATATTGTCAGCTGGTCCTGTTACTTCTGTTCACCTCCACAGGGAGGGTGTTCAAAGATAACTCTTAGCATTTCAACAAAGTTGTATTGCTGTCTGATGGTATAAATAAATCATTTGTGTTTGTATTTCAACAAAGAAAGGTGGAGGGAATAACTCAGCGAAACACAGGAGAGACGTGATACAAAAATATTGGACAAACATCTTTGTACGATAACTCCAAACCGGAGAGAAATCCCTCCTGTGCACACTACGCAGCATAAAGTCTCGATAGTGAGCTGTGAAGTAACAGAAGTGTTTCTGACGTTTCTGACCAAGAACTGAAGGCATCATGTTGCAGCATCCTGGCACTGATTTCATATCTCGCAAATACATATTGGCTTTGTCCGTACAATAAAATCTAAAGACACTGAAGCGTATCTGGTTCAGTGAGTACACAATTTCATCTGACCCGTTTCCACTTCAGCTGAATCAGCAATAATCTGCCCTTTCACCACTCCTGGACGTATGCTCGTCGAGGGCACCTCCTCCAATCTCTAGGGTCTTGCTTTACTTTTTGTTTTTTTAGTGCCTCCTAGGTTGCACTCACCCCCCCCCCCCCCCCCGTCTTTCTTCTTCCCTGTACTGTACTCTGTCCTCTCAGTGCATAAAAGCATCTTAATGTAACCTGAGGGTGTGGAGCATGGAGAGCTGCTCTGTGAAAGCTTCTCCCCCGCGATGCATGATTACAGATAACAAGCCAGGAGGTATCACGGCAGCCTCGGCGTACGGCACACATGTCGAGCCTCGGCCCGCCGTATGAAACTGACCCGTCAGTCGGTTGATCTATTGCTTTGTTAGCATAGCACTACAGCTGGAAGGAAAAGCACAGGTGTTACTGACGTCAACAGTGGCTCTGTTCTAGGGCTGTCAGTGAATATTAGTATTTCTAATATATAATCGAGTAGTTATGTTATTGGGATGAACTGCATGACGGGAGTCACACGACGCTTTCATTGATTGAAAATGAAATGCGACATTACATTAACAGAGAACTTGGCCGCAGACAAACAGAGACTAGTACATGGCATTATTTTATTTGTGTAGATCTTTAAATGACATGTTTGTTTAATAAAAAATAAAAAGTATGCCCATACAACTAGTTATGTCTGTCGTTGTATTGGAATAGTTTGAACCTGAGTTTTATAAAGGAGTAAAAGTAAAGTCGATGTGAGTAGACGGAGGTTGTGCAGCAGTGTTTGGAGGAGGTGAAGGAAGGTCATAAAGAACAAGTTTTGCGAGACAGCTAATACTATAGCTTTTTTGATTTTTAACAATCCAGTCCTTCACCATTTCAACAAAAAGTCAAGACAATCAAGAAGCTATCAAGAAACTACCCGATGGTCCAGGTCAAGGGTTTTCAGAGTGCGACACTGTCGGCCTGTCTAACTGCTTTCTGTAGATATCTGCATATGAATGGACGGAGGAGAGAGTCAGTGTTTCAAGGAATACAAGAACGTTCTTAACCTTAATACTATCAAAGAAATATGGATAGTTCAACATGAAAGAGGTTAATATTAATGGATTTTGTTACTCCGATTGTTAATATTCTTTGTCTCACTTGAATTTGGTGGGTAATTATGCTCTTAAGTTTTGGAACCACAATTTCCAAAGTGCTTTTTAAAAGATTGAAATAGGAAGAATAATGTTGCCATGGAGTCAGTTGGCTGCGGGCTGTAACTTGAGCACCGTTTGTTGTACATTTGCTTACATTTTTGGAAAATGGGAATCATTAAAAGAATGCCGAATTAGCTGTTGGCGGTTCCTGTTGGAGTTGTGGAGTGTTTCTTTCCCCCCCTTATGATTTCTTAGTGGATTCACGATGGACATATAAAATAATAAGTCGCACCAAATCTAAAAATATGTCTACCTGTATCGGTTTGATCATATTTGACTGAGTTATAACTCAGAGAAGGAGCAGCTTAAATAGGCTGCCATAATGCCTCCACGGACTGCTGGGTCGATTACGGCCAAACGACGACACTGACATGCACCGTAATACAATAATGTATTGATCCATACACATCATATCTGAGTTCTTACATGTTACTGACAAACCTAAACATTTAGGAGTAGTTCTAAAACACTATGAGTGTTCAGATGGCTTCATATTAGATACTTTCACATCTGTGTATCTAGAATATGGACACGTGTTTTGCATTTTGTAAACATGTCTCCCCTTAAATTAAACTAGGCTGCACACAGCTATTCAATACAGTTTCAACACAACACTAGAACACTTCAGTAAAGAAAAGAAAGTGCCTTGATTGTACCAGTTACATCTGAATCTACCGATTCATCATACCAGGTGCTAGTGCAAATTAGGCCAGATCGTCCCTCTATTAGGGCGAGAAGTTGCTGTGCGTTTGAACTTTTACATTGTAAGAAGTGTCCTTAAAATGTATCATCCTTGTAGAAAGTAAATGGTACACTGATACAGTGAAAGCATTTGTCCTTCACTCTTCTTTCTACAGATTTGGTCGCCCTCATAGCCCATGGAGAGCTATTACAGTGAACATTTAGCTAATCACCACTTCTACACACAGAACAGTAATATATTGGACAGTATTGGACCATAAACATCGATATTAAATCCACTCAAACTGAGAAGAAGAGGCGCTTAACTGGTCAGCAGTAAAGAATATGGAAATTAAGCTTTCATTATTATCTGATACTTTGAAAACGGCCGTTTTTATTGCTGCTCCAGGGCAATCTATTCTCCCTGCTCACTGACCTCAGCCTGTTTTCATGCTGAACACAATGTCAGTTTGATGATGTAATAACAGAGAAACTCGGGTGGCCGTGTGCGAAAATGTGATCATTATCCCGTACTCTTCCTTTGTTAAATTTCTCCTTGCTCCTGTGTAAGTGAAAGAGAAATGCAGGTCATAAAATGTGACGAGACGGTAATATTGGTAGTGTAATAGGACAAGAGTGCAATAGTGTGTCAAAATGCATGTTTTAATCGCTGCAGTTTGGAATAGAGCAGTCTGATCCCATAAAACTGTTGGAGGAAAAAAACAGTAATAAAACGATGGCTGCTAGATTAATTGCTGATAATACAGATATTATACAATGGCAATTAGAGATGACTGAGTGTTAAACACAATTTTATTGCAACTATTGCTTTTCCCGTGTCACCTTAAGTGCCTTTGGGTTGTGACATATATTTTATGCTTACCATTGACGTATTGCAGCAGACTTCCCCGCTCTCTTGAATTTCTACTTCCTACTCCTTATCAGCGAAGGCTTGAGGATATATTTTTTTTTTTTTCTGATTTGTAAGAAGAAGAAGAAGAAAAAAGGGAGCATGTGATGCTTCTGTTGAAGGTTAAGCAGGGGGAAAAGACTCTTTTCCAAACGGGTGCTTGTTGTGATCTGATCGTGAAGGCAGTTCCGAACTCTCAGGTCGATGTGGGGTCTTATCGCCCGTCGGGGTTCAAACGAGCCTCACATCTGCTGCCTTGGAGATAGAGGGCAAAGCCAGCAAATCTCTGAATTTTGCGACATGTGGCATTTGCAGAGGGGGCTGAGGGTGACAGTGTCCGCAGCCCTGGAGAAATGTCAATCACACTCATCCATACAACCAGCTGACAAAGACGTCCGACACAGTGCTTATCAGGATTCTAACCTTTAACCTGCAAAGCTTATCTATGTGTCCGTACAGGTAGGACTGCACTGGTAGAACCACCATGTCACAAAAATCAATATCTTTGTTTAATGGTTTTACACCCTCTCTGATCAATATTCTTCTACATAACATGTGGTCACATGGTCCTCTGTATTGTCTCTATTATGATGAGTGATGTATATCTATATAAAATGAAATGTCTCTTCAAAACACAGACATGTTTTGGTGCACTGACGATGACAGAGTGGACTGGTTATTTAATTGTAGTGCTTACAAGTCGGCTACCTTTGTCTCTAAAGTTTGGTTTATTTGTTTAGCATTATTTGTATTGATGTTGCTGCTCTGGTTTCTGGTCTCTTTTTCTAAATAATGGTGTCTTGTAAGCCTGTCATATTATTTATGCATGATAAGAACAATCAATCAATCAGTCAAAGATATATGTTTGCCTTTTATTCACTTAAGAATTGTAACTTTACTATTGTTATTTACACATAATATATGTTGCAATTCTGTCTGTCAAAGAAGAATCCCTCCTTTTCTTTTCTTTTTTTTTTACCATTAAGGTTATTTTTTCCTCTGCATCAAGGCTCTTGGAGCTCTTACGCCCACGTGATTATGACCCCGCTCTTTCTCTGGTTATTAAATGCAATTGAAGGTGTGCTGTTTCTCCACAGGTCTAGACAACATCCAGAGGATCGCTGCTCAGGGCCGCTACGAGCTGAGAATTGACATGAGGGACGGACAGGAGACGGTCTACGCCAATTATGACAAATTCTCCATTGGAGATGCCAAAAACCTCTACAAGCTGAGGATAGGAGAGTACAATGGCACCGCTGGTACGTGGTTTGATATATTACAATATGAATGATTGTTTTCTTTATTATTTTTGCATTTTACTCTCTGCTGGATGATAGCCTTGTGATCTTACGATGTGGAAATGGCCAGTGAGAACAACATCAAAAGCAATATGGAGCTTTTTTTTCATGTCAAATAACTACAGTACTTAAATATAACAAAGTGTACACTTTCCCCCGACCTTTAAGTGAAGATGCATACCTATTCTGCCATCTGCCTTTTTTTTTTCTCCTCCTGCCTCTTTTCCCCTCCATCTTTTTTCTTCTCCCTGATGTCTGAAGCCCGCCTCAGCACTCCTCCACATTTCCACTGATGTCCTCGCTCTCCATGTATCTCTCAGTCTGTCAACATGACCATATGCCAGAATTACCCGTCACCCCCTCATGTTTATAATTATATTTTTCTCTGCCTAAATAAATTCAGAAAGCCTGTAGCAGGATTTATTTCCTCCCCCTTCCTCTCATGTCTCTCCCATTCCCCTCCTGCCTGCCTGGTCGTTTATGTCCCCTCATCACACCATTATTCACGGCAGCCATATGCAAATGTTGTGTACGCTGATGTTTAAGGTTCTCCATCTCTCGCTCTCTCTTTCTCGCTCTCCTCTGATTCCAGGTGACTCTCTGAGCTACCACCAGGGCCGGCCCTTCTCCACAAAAGACAGAGACAACGACATCGCTGTCACCAACTGTGCCTTGTCTTACAAAGGAGCCTGGTGGTACAAGAACTGCCACCGGGCCAACCTCAACGGCAAATACGGCGAGTCCAGACACAGTCAGGTCAGTCGTCCACTAAATGCGCTACTTGATCAAAGACTGAATGTGACACGTAAAATAATCTACTCATCATTAAGCCAAAAATTAAAGGTTTGTTTATCCAAATTACAAAACCACTCCTACTTTATTCATTTAGTTTGGGAATATGCAGCAGTGAAGCACAATATCAGCTGACGATATAATGGGCCTTGAGGTGGGTGAGCTTTATTCGCTGACCTTGTGGTCCAGCTTTTTTTTTTTTGCTTAAATAAAAGTGTAAGCGATGCACAGTGTGGGAGGAGGGTTAATCATGGTGAACTTTTCATAGGTAGAAAATAGTGGCAATGACAATGGCTGACATCAATTTCTGAGGATTATTCAAAGTAACATGGAAAACGTTTCTTGAAATGAACATCGTAAAGTGTAATTCTTCAATCCTTTGATCACCACAAATGTTCCATTCACCTACACGGTGTATGGTGTAATTAAGTGAGTAAAGTGTATTTAGTATAGCACCTTTCATAGAACAAAATCACAAAGTGCTTTACAGGAATACAAATGATTAAAAATGAGACCGATCAAAACAGTAAAACGAAAAACCGTAAAAACAAAGAACAACAGACCTTAAAACGTGCATAATTACAAACACTAGACAGCAGGACGGCGAGACATAGGCCGGTATAAACGAGCCAGTGTTCAGCTGCTTTCTAAAGGCATCAACAGAGACGCAGAACAAATGTCTGGAGGAAGATAATTCCATCACTTTAATTAAAGATACGTGCCAGCACATTCAAGGTGTGCCAGCAGAAAACTCAGATGTTGTTTCAAAACCTCAGTACATAAAAGATAACACGACTCTGCACTCCTTTAACTCAATGCAGTCACTTTAGATTTTGCCATTTAGAAAATGCACAAACAGTTTTGGCAGTGTGATTGAAAGGTTGAATAATTAGTGCAGTATATTACATGTAACTTGCTACAGAAAGTATCTCCTGGTTTGCCCTGATGAAGGACCTGTAATGTCAGGTAATGACATTGTAACGACCTGTAATGAAAGGTCAACAACAACAAAAACGCTTGTAACACCGATTTTAATCAAACATGGAGACATGAAGCATCGATCTCGTCGTGATTGATAAAATGAGTGTGTATCATCTGTTGGGAATGACACTCTTATCCAAACTGACCAGAGCCATGACAGAAAGACAAGCATGGACACGAGTGATCACACTGAAACTGACGGCTGTTTTTTTCTGCGAGGTGGCAGCGAGGGTTGAGGGCTTGTCCGGTCCTTTTGACGAGCGTGTGATGTAGCTCTCTCTCTGCTGGATGCTGTAATGGCTCGACGAAGAGAGCGAGGCATTGTGTGAAGCAGTGATTAGGCTGTGCTACAAAGACTCTTGAGCATCACTGCTCCTCGCTCCTCGCTCCTCGCTCCGTGCTCCGCGCTCTGTGCCTTCGTCTCTGTTGTTTGATGACATGAAATGAGTCCAGGTGGGAGCAGTGATGGACAGGCATAAAGACACGCAGAGAGAAATTGCCTCTCTGTGTAAAGCTGCAAATGGGAAGGTTTTGGCGGTGGTGGGGATAAGCAGGGATAGAGTGAGACTACAATTATACTAAATTCATGATTGTGCGAGCTCTTAAGTTTTTGCCCGACTGCTTTCCTTCAGTGGAAATTAAAATCCACTTTACTGAATATATGACATGTCCATCTTCAGACGCTCCTTCTATTCTGCTTTTTCTGTCATTTTCTTAAAAGCCCTGTTGATTCAAGCAGCTTCTGAAATCACACTTTTCACTCTTACAGGGTATTAACTGGTACCACTGGAAAGGCCACGAGTTCTCTATTCCTTCCGTGGAGATGAAGATGAGGCCATTCAACTTCCGTAGCATCAGCAGCAAGAGGAGGCGGTCTGCCCCTGTATAAACAAACCGTCTCCGCCCAGCCTAGAGTCATGGATAAATGGAGGTCGGACGATGTTTACTGATGAGTTTCTGCTATCTGCGGGCGTCACTGATGTGCTCTTTGAGGCTTTCTAGTGAGGCTGCAAAGACAAAAGGGGGTTATGACAAAAAAAGCTACTAATATTGTATTAATATTCAGTTGTAAAATAATAAAAGCTCATTATTATTAATATACTACCAACACGCAGACACTGTTCAAACCCTCGATGAGATCCTGAAATAGCAGAAAGGGGGAAACAATGTCCGAACTCTGTTTGTCTCCGCCCAGCTTTAGCTGTCTTTCCCTGCTGTACTTCTACCCAGATGATAGAGGACACTGTATGTAATTTATTAAATACTTTGAATGACAATGGTTCTATTTGCTGTAAAAAAAAAAAAAAAAAGATTGGAAAGGCAGACCAAGAAGCTTTTTCTTTTTTTCTTTGAGTCTGTGATTTGCCTTTCCCCCTGGGATGCGAGGAAACGTGCTCAGTAATGCCCCCAAGACTGAGAGAGCTAACGTTATTTTAACTGTTACAAAATAATAACACTTCTAACGAAAAATATGCTGTATATGCCCTTAAAACCCTTAACTGTAAGATATATATATTTTTATAACTGATAATGTGGCAAAAGTCCATCTATTTAATTTGATGCCTTGGTTTTGGAGCCGATATTAAGTTAATGTAATGACAAACACTGGACATAAGAGATTAAATTAACTTCGAAAAACAAAACTGAACATCCAGAATAATTACCCACAAAGCAACAGCTTCATTACCATCTATTTTATTATTTTACTGTTGATCACAGTATCCTTTGTGCCCATTATTAAAGCAGAATCATCAATAATAAACGTTATTATTATTATTATTATTGGTAGCCACACTGAGACAGTATTTGCACTACGAGTGGGAACACAGCAAAACTATTCTTGTTCATTCAATTAAATTATGTCTTCGGTCATTCGTGGGCATTTAGATATTATTTCCTGGGATTTCTGTTCAAACTAATTACAAATGCTTAATATCTGTGTCACCCCTTTTGTAGACGCTGAGATTGCTTGCAGAGATGGTGCTGATAGGTGTAACATTTAACCAAAGATCTGCATAATAGAGCATCGGCCTGCGGTTTGGAAAGATGCCAGTCTGCCACCAAAGTCACTGAAGCAGCTTTTTCCTGCATTAATAGATTCTCACTTTTCAGGGACTTTTATGGTAATCGTGTCCCCTGGCGTTATCCGTTTATGCAATGTGAACACTAAATTCTATGCAGAAGAAAGTCAGGGTGGGCATAGTGCAGATTTTAGCCCGGCCCCCTGCCCCATTGCTCGCTGAGATGAACTCACACAGTAGGTGGAGTGGAGCCAAGTCTTTTATTCTGTGCCCTTCTTAACTTGCTTCGCTATTTAAACTCCCCAGTGAAACAATAAAATCAGCAAACATGGCAGAGAATGTATTCTTTGTTCTTTGGTGTAATCTGCAGCATGCCCACCAAGCATTTTGTTTCATTCAGTGTTCTCACTGTCGCACAAAGCGCTCAGTGCCAGTGCATTTAAATGACTGCAGTTCTCTGGAAACAGATTTTGTTTTAGTTTCCTGCCTCCTTCCTGTTGGAGGAAAGCGATCTCTGTGGAGTTTGAGCACAAATCACATAAAAGTGGCTAAATCTCCTCTCTGGCTTCATACTGTCAATAAAATGTCTTTTTATTCTCCAATATAATCTCTTGAAATCAATATCACCGTCGCTGCAAGCAACATTTGGTTTCATATATATTCAATAATCCAAATATGAACGGCTGGAAATCTCATGCTTACGTACTTCTGTCAGTTTCTTCATTTCTAATTTGATTGAAGCAAACCAGACAATCTGGCTTGTATCATACGACTGTGTATATTTTTCATTTGTGTTTTTTGTCCTTTATTAGACTTGAAAACAATGGTGACTCTCCCCATTTGAAACTATTAATATACTCTTGTAGATAGAGAGTTGAAGATAATGTGACTTTTGATGTGTTCCCCCTTTAGATGCGAACTAATTCAGAATCTTTTCCCCTTTTTAACTGCTTTATTTTTAACCATTGTTGTGTTGAAGGGGCGGATGGAGCCCACTTTGCATGTTGACTCTGTTGCAATCAAGAGCCTGATCGTAAATAACAAATGTCATAAGAATATGTTTTGACATATTTTTTTGCTGATCTGGACAAAAGGTGCTCTTGAAATAGTTTGTTATGTAGAAGATATTATGATATAGATTTATCGGGCCTCTTAGCTGTTGTGAAAAACTGTCAAGTTGTCTTTCAAGGGCAAAATAAAAACCAATATAAAATATAACAAACTGTTTCAACACGAGAACTTTCCCAGTCTGATCTATGTTTCATGCAATCCACCTCCCTCTGTGATTTATAGTAGAGTAGGGAATTCTCCGTGTACTTATTTCATTAACTACATGAAGCTTTGCAGAAAAGGAACAGAATGTTATTTGTATTGTGAGGGACTTATCTCATCGCAAACTATAAGGTGCTCTTAAATCTTTCAAGAGGAAGGCTGATATACTATATTATAGTTTATTTTACATACGTTTCCAATCATCCATCAAGTCGAGCAATTTCTTTCAATCAATGAGAAAAACCACAAACAGAAAATTGTGTGAGTTGCTGTGTAAAAGCCTCCGTCCTGTTTTTCATTTCAGGTTAATAATTATTTATTTGTATTGTTTTTTATAAGCAGCTTTCAGGAAAACAAATGATTTGACAAATTCAACTGTCTTGTCATGAAAACAATATTCTGTGAAGTGAAGTGAAAAAAGCCTGAATATTATGATGAATTTGTTTTCCTCATTGCTTTTAAAAAAATCTTTGTTGGAGGTTTGAGAAGAGAATCTCCTCCGTTATTTAAAGTTAAACTCAGTCTGTCACTGGAATACACTCGCACTGTAATACTACGTGTTCCTACTGAGCCTCTTACAGTACAGGAAACTTGTCCCCCTTATTTATTTAACTTTTATTTTTCAATTACTCTGTAACTGATGCGACGTTGTAAAAAAAAAAAACAAATACAGTTAATGACATGATCCTCTTAAGATATCAAAACGAAAATGCTTTATTCATGGGTTTACTTTCACGAGTGAATTAACTGATAAAACCACCATGTTTGGTGATATTTGTTATATAAGCCAGAAACTGAAACTGCATTGATTTGAAATCTTGCAATGAAATGTAAATGTTGACAAAATGCGATCTTGACTGTTTGAGAAGCTCATATATGCTGAAACTAAGGATTTATTGTTGGATAACCTTGGATATTACTGTCAAATTTAGCTCTAGTTTGACTTAAACATGTACTATATAGTTCCTTTTTTAATACATTTTCTACATATTAATAAAATATTCAAATAGTCTGATTTGGTGTTTTGTTTCCTTTTTGTTCTGTGTGTGTTCACTACATGCTGTTATATGTCAAATGTATGGGGAACTGTCAACAAGGCTTTTATTATCCACGCACAACATCTTTGCATGATCAAAGCCGTAATTTGTTAACTTTTGTAGTCAAGTTTGATATAAAAGAAGAGCTGTGGTAACTACTCCCCCTTCTCACTCCTATGAAATAATCAAGCACCAAGCAGGAGCCAGCTGACTCCATGCCATAAACCTTTCAAAGTATCTTCACCTCTAATTGGAGGCCATTAAAGACTGAAGTCAGGCCAGCAGAACTTACAAGTGAAACAGTGAAAGTGCAGTCATAAAGGTCTGCCATTATGGTGCCAGGACTTCCAATGTATGCTCACACGCGGAGACATAGACGAGCAAACACTTCTGAAGACGACACATTGGCTAAACCTTCATTCTACGTACATTTCCATCTTCAATGAAGTGATTGTAAAGAGCCAAGAGCCCGATTTGAAGTCGATTAGACAGAATTACATAAAAAGACATTTTATTATTGAAAATAACAACAATTGGCTAAAGAGCAGGCAAGGAGGTCCCTCCGGTTTAAAAGGAGGTAGTTCGACTTTGTGCCTGTGTAAAAACAACACATGGTTTTACACGGGGGTGGTGCGCCACACGGTTTCTTGAGTCTTGTTTTGACTGTGACGTTGCCAGTTAACCTCAAAAGACTCCAGGAAGCTGCTGCACGGCTCCAAGATGCAAGATTATGGAGTTTCAGAGGTACTGGTAGGTGGAGGTTGTTTATTTTGGCCAGAGCCAAGCTAGTTGTTTCCAGTCTGTGTCTTGCTATACTGCAACTTTTTCATGTCAGACTATACTAAGGCATATAATGCCAAATTCTTCCGTTTCAGCTCATGAGTCTGTATTTCTTGCTTACGCAGCAAGACAGTGAGTGAGAGGTGCCGTTAACGTCTTTCTTTATTGATAGCGGGGAGTCGTCCCCTGCAGGTGCAGCAGTGTGTTTGACGGCTCTGGGGAAACTTATGCTGGAGTTGTGACTTTCATTCAGCTTTTCTAATTTGATAATTCACATAAAAAAATGTTTTAGATGGAAACATGGTGCGGCATAAAATGAACACAAATAGACAATTAAAATAGTTGAATCGGCAGTAAATTATACAATAAATTGTCCATTAAAATTCCTGATTGTGGCTATAAAGGCTATAAAGGCTAGTGCTGGCTTCAGTTGTCAAATGAATATGAGAGTTTAATGATTTTAAGACTGCTGAAAGAGTGCACCAGTGTAAAGCCGACTACTAACTGCTAATCAAGCTTGAATAATTACAATAATATATATTAATAATATGATATGATATTAAAAATAGAATTGAAGCTTATACATGACTGATGTGAATTTTCAAACTCAGGTAGTTTGTGCCTTTTTACTTATGCATGAAAACAACTACACACACATGTATTATAGCAGCTACAGATTTTTATTGCAAGAAAAGATACTCGCAAACCCTCAAGTCAGCATTTTTTAGATTCATTGTTTAATTACTGCATGTCCTAATTATCCATTAATTATCCATTCAAATGTCTGGTCAGCAGAATCAACTTGGTAAATAATGAGACTGCATGAAGTTTGTGAATATATTAGAGTCAGACACAAATAAATGAGCAACACAGCACTAGTAGTGTAGAAAAGGTCAGAGCGATAAGCTCAGACTTTATCAAAAGAAACAATGCTCACAGTTTCTCATGCTTCTGTCAGTCATGAAGTAACTTTAACACTTTCTAACTACTGTGAGTCGCTTCGTCTTATGACAAAAAGTGTCCTTGCTTTACATTATAAGAGGGGGATTTTTGTTTTTTTTACCTCTATCCCTGCAATTTTATAAAACATTTTAATAATTTACTCAACATTCTGCCGGCCACAAATTCACACTGTGCCGACTCGTCCTTTAGCCAAAGACAGAGCTCCATAGGGTGCCGTGGTTTGAATTCAAAACTAGTCAAATTTATCAGGAAGCCCACTTGAAAAGACCCAACATAATTATACTGTATGATTAATTAAACAGACCACAAACCCTGCTGTGTTTACGACGCCGCCGCCACAGTCTGCTGTGTTCATACAGCGCAGTAAAAGGCTGTGTTGTAGTTATGTTATGATGGAAATATCTCACAATTTTGCCTGTTTCCATAGTAAATGTTGTTTTCTGTGGTGTTGCTAGCTAAAACGTTCATGCAGTTATCATAAATGAGTAAATAAGGGATACGGTAAGAATGTTGTCTTGTATGCCGACCAGCAGATGGGGTGAATTCTCATTTGTTTTATTTTATTTATATTATTTATCAATTTGTGACCTAGGGCAACTGGCATTGGATTTACAACTGTTTATATTATTTCTAAACCTTTTAATGTATTTTGTAGTAATGATGTTCCACATTACAGCTGTCAGTCATTAGATCTCAGAAAGAGCACAATTTCAGAGGAAAACCACAAACCACACAGTCATCTGAACCGGCCTCAACCGGCCTGTGGCAAACATCACTTGAACCTTCCAGGCTGAATTAGATCGAATCTCATTTTGAAACAAATTAGGAGAATTTGATTTGTACAAAATGTCATGGTTAAAAAGAATGTAGTTGGTTAGACTGAGGTTCAATTGGTGTGCAAATGTAAAGTAAACAGAGACCTTTCAGACAACATCAGCCTGCAGACTATTCAAATCTGAGCGACGTCATACAGCGTGTGTACATTAGCAGCAGTCATGTTCTCACTTAAATATTCTTCATTTTGAGAACATAAGCAAAGACAATGGCAGTGAGTGTTGCACGGCATTGCTTGTTAGGCGCAGATCAGAGCTGTTCAGCCTCTTTCTGGACTCCAGAGGAGCTGCAGCTCTGATTGACTGAAGCTACTAAACACTCAATTGGAGCATATGGTGGTTTCTCTGGAAATCGCCAGAATCACCTCACCAAAAGTGCTGTTGTGCACTTTCATGAACACTTTTAAATCTGCAAAACTTCAAAGAAAATCTACATAATATTCCCTAAATAGAGCATTTCATTTGAGGCGTTGCTTTCCTTCTGCAAAAAATGCTGCACAAATGTCAGAAAATGTGTTTTGGTTTGTGCATTTTAACACCGTAGAACAGCATTAATGTCTGTCGACTCTTTCTCCTCCTCTCTTCAGCCCGTCCATACAGTGATGCCTCCACGACTCTCCACAGGATTGAGCACAGAGCTGGTGACGTGCTGAAGCTGATGAAAAGCGGCGTTGTGAGCCATCCCATGCGCTCCTAGAGTCTCTTTACATCTCACTGAATCCAGAAAGTTAACAGGCCCTGGCAGGCATCTGAATAAGAGGGAGGTGCAACCCAGATCTCCCAGTTAGAGTCTCTCTGTGATGGGGTCGTAAACACTGGGGCTTAATTGGGAAACCGGCCGGTGCGCAGCTTGTTATTCATCAGCCATTTATTGATGCTCAAAGCTCCATGAGAGTTGGAGCGGGGGAGCCTGCACAGGGCCTCACAATGGCATGAAGATTCAACTATTCACAAGCTCATCGGAGACGGATATGAGGTAAGACTTGATGTGCTGGTTGAGCATCACTTTCTACAACTTAAGCTGTTTTTGTTTGTTTGTTTGTTTCTAATCCGAGGATCACAAGTGAAAAAAAGAAAAACGCCTTTTATTGCAATGATCTATCCGACCATTCATTTAGGTTTTCAGCACTCTTCAACACTTATTTAATGAGCCTCTGAAGCCTTAATACTGCTTAATAAAAACGTTCTTTGTTTTTTTAATCCACTAATACTGATTGACCAATTATGCCCTACACTTGTATTTTAGATTTACTCTCCCTCTAAATAAGTTTTTACTTCCCGCAGCTGCTCAGGCTTTATCCATCCACAAACCCAACTCATAGAGCGACCTCCAAATGCATCGCTCTCCGGACTTTTATTTATTACTTTATATGACATATATGACTTTTTAATTATATTTTTTATCACATACTTTACTATTATTTTCTGAACATTTCTAATGACATCTTGTGTAGTCAGACTACCATAGTAATATCTAGTGACAATTACACATTTGTAATCCTGTTTTTGTGCTGAAACACGCTGTGGTTATGATATCAATGAAAATTTTTAAATGTTTAAATTAGCTGAGCTTCTCCACAATGTGTGTTTTGCTATGGCTTGACTGTGTTCACTTTCTGGACTTTGTTGTCAGAGTTTCTCTCCAATTTGTTTTTCCCTGCACCAAAGAAATGCTTTCCCATTTTGTATTCATGATTTGAGGCCAAATAGGAAATGGAGTTGGATTTCTGCAGTGTGCCAGCAGCGCTCTTTAATGCCCCTCCTCTGCATCAGCTGAACTAGGCTACACAAAAGTCCTCAGGAGCCATTCAGATATGAGAGCTGACACACATATGAAAGTGTCTCTCGGGGCTGCAGTGACCTGAGGGACGAGCTCAGTACTTCATCACATCACCTCACTGGAAAACCAATGTTACCTGCTCAAGAGTTTGGGATTTTGTTCACAAAAGCACAGTGCAAATGTGTTTGTGAGAGAGTCAGACCGCATTTGCTATTACAGCACATTACAACGTTAATTCAATGCACACAGGCATTGATGAAGCTTTGAATTGAATGTAACTGAATGGAAATCATGCTGCACTGGCACATGAATAAGACTCAACTTTACTTGTGGAGTAGGAATGTGACGATACATCGCGAGGCGGTTGAATCGCGATGCAAATATATGACAATTCAAATGAGTGAGATGAAAAAATTAATCGCGATACTTTTTTCAAACAGCAGAGGGCAAAATCTGTTTTTGAATTTGCTTGTTCAACATCCATCACTCGCTGCATCAAGATGTAAAGACGGGAAGATTAGTGTGGGAATGTAGTTGTGGCGGCATTTTGGATTGAATTAAGTCTTATTGTTATTTAAGACAAAATATATATTATCAGTGTGACTTTGACAAAGAAAAGAAAATGTGCATTATTTTGCACTACCTCAGAAATATATATATATATATATATATATATATATATATATATACACATACACATACACGCACGCACACACACACACACTCTCACGCACGCACGCACACACACACGCACACCATTTCCCCTTTAAAAAATGTTTGTTTTGCAGTTTTCTGTTTCGCTCAATGATTAAAAATACATTTCCGTAGTCATGTCTTCCTTCTTACTGGAGCCAGTAATAAACTCACTCTGCTCACTTAAGATGCTCTGAAGTCAGGCAGCAGTGTGTTTTGTTAACAGGTGACATTGATTAAGGGAGAGGGGACTCGACACGGAGATAATAACCAGATGAGAAAATGTGACACAGTGAGGAGATTAATGCAAACTAAAGATTGAGGTTGAGCAGAGTTTTAAAAGAAAAGCTGTTGTTTCCATCACTGCAGGGGGAACATTTCTAATTGATCTCGCTTGCTGTGTCGTGTTCCTGTAAAATGTTCAAAGCTCCAAAATGTTCCTGTAGCTACACATTTGAAACTAATAATCTGCTTCAGACGAAATCATTTCTATTATAATGTTTAGTTAAGAACATCATCTGTGACACTGCATACAAGTGATATGAAACACTCAACAACAATAAAAGGCAAGTGCACTTTTGTACATTTCTGTGTGTAGGAAACACCAGCCAAAGCCTGTCTCTGAAAGATAATGACACAGCAGTTATTATGTAGCATGATGCCACGGTCACACATGTGAGAACGAGGTTCACAAAAGTTGAACTCCACACAATGTGAAGATGCAAATTTGCTTCGCCAATGGAAGCAAATGTTTTTTCGTTACATAGAATGGAAGTGAGAAGTGGAAGAGCGCCCTTCTGCTTTAAAACTCCACTGTCCTGTTTGAAATCTCTCTCTCTCTCTCTCTCTCTCTCTCTCTCTCTCTCTCTCTCTCTCTCTCTCTCTCTCTCTCTTTTTGGAAATACACTTATGTGCTTTTTGGCCGAGCGTTGGAAGCTGAAGATGATCTCACTCTCGAACAAGAGAGTGGTATCAATCTATTCATCTAAGTGAGAAAGCGTATTTACCAAAATGCCAAACTATTGCTTTTAAAACTGTCTGTGTCCTGTTTGAACTCAGAGACGATCAACCTATCAGCAGCTTTTTGCAGTTTCTTTATGAGTCATCCATTTTTCGTCCTACCTTAAATTCAAATCTCCATGGCAACCCAACATGTTGACTAGCTCGAGTGACGTTTTATTCCCACAATGTCTCATTTTTTTCCCTCTGTATTTAGAAGTAAGTGGAGAGCAAAGAGGAACTTAGAAAATATCTCCTTTACTGTAAGCTTACAGTGTCACTCCGAAGTTATGTTCTTCACAAGCCAAGAAAGAAGTGTTTAACCTCATGTCCAGTCCCAGAATAAAGCCTGCGTCATATGATAACTATGCTGAGTTTTTGACGTAATTAAATGTTAAAATAGCTCGGACTGAATGTGCAATTAGGTGATGTTGTAAAAGCCTTAGGTTTACATGCCAACTAATAGTTCTTCAATGCTGGCTTTTCTTCAGAGGCATTTCCTTATATAGACTGATCATGTCTTTCCCCGTCTTGCTCTCTGCCTGTTTTCACAGCACTGGGCCCAAACATTTTACAGGACTGAATCACAGCTAAGGTTTGCCCTGGGGGGGACCGGATTTATTAGCAGACTATTTCTGGAAATTTGTCAGATTCCACTACAGCAACCCTTTAGTCACTTTTCATTAGCACTCACATTCAAGAAGTCACAGAGTGCACTGTGTTAGCTTCGTACTCACTCATATTTCAGTGTGTGTTGGCAGGACCAGTAGGTCGCAGTGATTTATAATGCCCTTTTGCACAGTCCAGTGATTCCACAAGGCTTTCTTCAATGCTACTGGTAATGTCACAGTCACTTTTTTTGCTATCATGATTGTACGATCAGTGATCCAGGCTAAGCTCAATGGTCTTTTCTGTAATTTGTTCAGCTACAGACCCGAGCTGGATAAAGGGATATATTGTTTGAGCTTTCCCTCATAGATGATCTCGACTGAGAATAAGGTTTCTATAAACCCAATGGGAGCTACGCCCATTATAGAACAACAAAGTATGTATTGAGAGTAAGGTTTCCATGGAGGAAATGGGACGCATACAAGGTTCACTGCAGTGTCATTTGAACATAAAGTATACTTACAGGAAAGGGAAGGTATAATAGGGTCCTTATAATATAAGAACAAAATAAAGTCACATCTGAATAGGGCACATTGTTGTATAAGATCCAACGGCTTTTTCTCATTTTTATTATTTGAGATAAAAATGTTCTCATTAGGTGATCAAATTTAAGATTTTCAAATGACCCCTGCCGTAAGTACCTATATGCAGGTACAGCTGCAGTAGAACATATAGTGGAATCATTTTCATACAAACTACTGTAAAGAAGGATTTCCATCAAGGAAAGTGCTGCGACACTGAGATCATTAATCAACACTTGCTCCAGGTGACTGGACACCATAGTGCCTCAACAGCAGCTGTGATACAGCTTCACTGTGGAGCACTACACGCCCTGCCAGTCAGCCAGCACCCTGTGTGTGTGTGTGTGTGTGTGTGTGTGTGTGTGTGTGTGTGTGTGTGTGTGTGTGTGTGTGTGTGTGTGTGTGGGCGGTTGCTATTTGTCTAAGACGGCTCAGACACACCTGCAGACATGGCGAGGCTTGTCTCATCAATTTTCATGTAACCATGCCCCGTAGCAATGAAAAGACACACTGCATGCTCAGCCAATCAGGTGGTCAGGTGAGATTATCAGACAAAATGCAGCTGCAGTAGATTCATATAAAATAGCAGCGGGGAAATTATCATATTTCCTCATTTATTGTTATGAAAAAGACAATTTTGGAGACTGATGCTACAAATAAACTACAGAGGAAGCAGTTTGATTCGAATAAAACATTTGTTTATAGGTCAGACCACATTAACCACTTGTGAGATACTGTATGTTCACAAGCACACATACTGTTTGTGAGTACATGTACAGTATTCGAGTCAGTGCACTTTATCTCATAACTTCCCCTTTCAGGAGAAGAGAATAAATAGACAGCTACTTAATGTCAGAAGAACTATTCTTTTCATTTTTTCTTTTCCTTACAAAAATCTTTGTTTGCTTGACTGAACTGAAAGGGCACTGACCACCACAACGCCAGGGGCACAGTACGTGTGTGTGTGTGTGTGTGTGTGTGTGTGTGTGTGTGTGTGTGTGTGTGTGTGTGTGTGTGTGTGTGTGTGTGTGTGTGTGTGTGTGTGTGCGTGCGTGCGTGCGTGCGTGCGTGTGCTTCACATGACCTCATATCTCAATTGCATCAGACTGGACACACCTGGTTGAACTAACAGCTCACACCCTTCAACAGCTTTATTTCCCCCTTGTTATTCCCCTAATGGGACCCTGAGATGGGTGGAGTGGTTGTTGCTGTAATGTTGTGTTATTATGTAAAATGCTGCAATTTACGCTGGAGTTGTAGGGTTTCCAGATTAGTGCATAGGGGGGAAAAAGCCTTTCTTTTAATATCCTAACATGGGGAGTTGCTTTGAGACACATTTAATAAAGCCTTCTTGTGATTTCAGTTCATTTTATATTCAGTTTACACAACTTCCCCCCGCTGTCTGACATCATCCAGGACTTATGCGAGTCAAGTAAAGCAACCACACAAATCTAGTTTCCCATGCAGGAAACACATAAGCAAAGACAGAAGGCCCATTCTTACACAAAGTGGGCAGGGAGCAGTGACGTTGTGACCAAAACACACACTCACTCAGCGAGAGGAGGAGGAGGAGAAGGAGGAGGGGAAACAAGGGTAGAGAGGGAAACAGGAACAGAAAGTGAAGACTTGTCAAGATGTCTGGGTGAGGGGGACCAGAACAGAGCAGAAGCCAGATGCCAAAACAGAAACAACAGAAGTTTGAGCAGCTGACTGGATTAGACAGGAGGGGCGAGCTGACCTGCCACTTCACATGTGCCTGGAGGGTAAGGTGCCGCTTTCAAAGAGATCTTGAGTGCTAGCAAATTGAGATACTTTGAAACTGTTCTGAGTGGTTTATATAAGCTGTTGATGCTTTTTTTGTCTTGTGGTAAAACATAAAGATAAGCTGATACGTTGCTTCCTGCCTTTTGAATGCTGCCGAGCGTCACTATAATGTACTCTTTTAGTTCTTTTCTTGACTTTATAAACTAAAGCATTTGATTCAAATTTGAGTTTATAAAATGAATTGTTACAATCTCTACATTTGCTGCATCAATCACTTAGGATAACTTTCTGTGACTCTGTTCAGTGGATCTTTTTTGGCTCAAACACTGATGTTGGTTTTAGTTTCCTCCTCATGCTCTCACTGTAAGAATGTCCTCAATGTTGCACTCAGTCAGGATCGAGTTGACACAAGTCTGAACTGTAATGGGCTTGTGCACTTGCTCTTGCTCACTGTGGAGAGCTGCACTCCTCCTGACGATCAGCAGGCCTGTAGCTACACAAGCTACACTTAATGATCCAACATAGCTCATGTTTTCTGAAGAAAGAAAAGAAAACAAACACTCAAAAGAGGAATACGGCTTTAATAGTTTGCTGGTGACTCAAGTCAAACTGAACGCTGAAGTGCTCTGTATTAATACTGACTGATGAAGGATCCGCTCTGACCGTGAGCTCGGGGCAAGTCATTAAAGATTCCTGCCTTGCCTTCTGTCACAACTTTGTCTTTTAGGTCGCACATGTTCCTTAAAAAGCAGCAGGGGCTAACTGAGTGCAATCATGACATTTTTTCTCAGCCCCTTCCTGGCTTTGTGTATCCCATTGTGGCCTTTTCCTGTATATAAATGGCTCCTTGAGAGCACAATGTCATGAGAAAGTGAAGGACCCATTTAGATTGGCATCTCAGAGATGCAAAGCATGTGGCGTCATGTATTTTGAGCCTTACTTTTTATAAACATGACTATATTCTCTTTTTAAATGACTTTTTTTTTTGTTCTGTACCTTCGCTAAGTGACAAACTAACCTGAGCTCAGTGTGCCATCAACATTCACAGTGTGAACACTCTCTGTTACATACTGAAAATGGCCTGCTGAGGAAGAGACTCTTGGCAGAATAATACTGGCAATCAGTGTTTACCTCCAGACAAGTTTGAACATCCAAGTGTGAAACTACCTGAGCTGGAAAATAATCTATTTAATACATTAGGTAGCTATTTGTCTTGCCTTTCTATGTGAGCACTTAGAAAAGACAAAATTAGATTTTAACAACGATGATCTAAATTTGATCTTTTTTTCTTTTTTCTTTTTTGGTTATAGTGAAAATTGTTTTAGATAAGACTCACAAAGATCATTCTTCCTGGCCAGAGACTATATTTATCATAACTCTTGGTGACTTCTCCATTCCTTTTAATGACTTTACCTCTGATGGTTAGTCATCTCTTTATATCGCCTTTGCCTCTCTCCTGCAGACTTATTGTTCAGTGACTCTAGCTTGTTGTGTTGTCTGTGTTTTCATTATGTGAGGGAGATCACAGCGTACACAAAAGGTGCTGCTGCTCAGCCGAGCTCATCACGACAACATGTAACTACAGCAAAGAAAATGACCGAGAATAATGTTGCGGTGACATCATTGGTCCCCGACAATGTGCCTTGGGTATAGTTAACAGAATAGTTTCCATCCAAATGTAAACGCACATTTTTATGAAAGTCTGCAAAAGAAAATGAAGAAATGCATGTTTACACCCGCTGCGGTTATGTCCAGGACTATGAGGATTTAGGTGCATCGAAGAAGATGTTCCACACATATCGGATACGTTGGTCTTTGGGCCTTTTAAGCCGGATTTCAAACACAGATTAAAAAAAAGATGTTTGACCCTCGTCACTGATCACAAACTGTCCATCTCACGTGAGCAGTTCAACCACAGAGTAACGGTAAACCCTGAAATATAATATGCTCATAGGCAGTCAGAATACATGCCAAAAAACAATTTAGCGCACTGTTGATGTTAGACTATTATTCTACAATGCAGTGCACAAAGAACATGGAGGAGCTTCTCACAGCTGCAAAGTTCCATTTGTTGCTGTCGTTTTGTTAAGTAGAGCCAGTTACATTCAAAAGTCTTGGTATTGCATCATTTTCTGTTTGTATAAAACAAAGTATGTTGGTTTGTGTACTGCAAAAACAGTATACCAAAGAATAGTATATAGTATGTACTGCTTACAGTACACAGTGAGTATGTAGGATGGAATTAGGACACAGCTAATGTTTTATTTTAAGTCTTTTTAGGCCTGAACAGGACAAATGATCAAGTAATCGACAAGAACAACACCCAACATAAAGGATAGAGTAAAATCTGAACAAAATAACAACATGTAAATAAGTAAATTCACAATAAATAAATGTTACCAAATATACAAATAGCTATAGGATTTATTTCACGGCGGTGAGACTGCTCTGTCTCAACTTTAACTTTGAGCTTTTCAGATGACTCGCTTTATTTAGCTTTAAGCGCATAGCTTCCTGTTGAGCAAATGAACAGGGGAGAAGTTAGCAGGCTCTCTGCGGGGAAACCAATTTCACACATGAGACGCAACGAATGGCGACAGCCACGTCAAATCTATTTGCTCTCCACTTGCAGGTGCATCTTCCTCTCTCAGCCAAATGTGAGATGAAAATCTTTTCTCCCTCCTGCATCTAAATTACGAAGACGCTCTGTAGCTGTGAGCTAAAGAGAAACTAGGGGACATGCTTGAGTCAAATGGTGTTTGAAATCATTTGAAAACTATAGTTGTTAAACACATTAAATAAAGTGGTCCCCCCAAGGCCTCAGAATTAGTCTTAAAGAAAAAAGGGAACAAATTTATTTTATTTTTAAGACTGACTTTGCTTTTGCAGACGTACTTCACCCACTGAAGCGTGTTTTCTTCTCCAGCAGAGCTGTGAGGAGATTTCATCCGAGGCCAGAGGAAAACGTTACAATCAGACATTTATGAAAACTTAAGGCAGATACCATCTATCTCCTCCAATGGGAGCAATTAGCTGGGTATATTCAGATTAATCTCCTGCAGCAGGTCTGTCTAGCCTACGTCTCTCCCTTATTCTTTTTTCTTTTCTGACACACTCCGTCTCAGCGGGACTCTTGGAAAGATTGGTTACCTCTATCTCTGTCTGTCCTTCCCTCAGACATAATCTCCCTCTCCATTTCTTCTCTCTCTCTCTTTGCCCCTGTCTTTCTCAGCAGGACTCTAACAGATTTGCCCTGAATCCTGAATGACTCATCCGCAGCATTAATGAGGGGAAAGCTGAAAATCTGAAGCTGACACTGACACAAGGCGGGGGGGGGGGGGGGGGGGGGGAGAGACGAGTAGAGACGTTTAAAGACGGAGGCAGAAAGATGGATTGGAAGACAGGGAAGGAGGAAGAGCTGTCTGCTGGAAACCAAATTTCTATCAATGTTCACTTTCTTTCTTTTCTTCCACAGACACACCCAAATTGAACCACATCGCTACAAAACTGAAGTGAAAGCAGAAGGACAAGAGGACAAGAGGAGACTCTAGAAGACAAGTCAAGCGGTATAAACAAACTTGGCTGAAGTGCAGATTTAGTTTTTTTCCTCCTACATCAAGATCATCACAACTGAGCGATTTCAAAGACAACCTTGTTATAAACAAATGAGCTTTTGGTCTTTCGGATTTGTTTAAAGAATGCTCTGGCTTTGTATCCAGCTCACAGGGCACTTCAAGGAAGGAGACACACATGAAGTCACCCTCCATGCTTCCAGTATTTCCATTTAGCATAAACAACACAAGCCTGAGCGCATACACAAGTCTCATCAGATAGTGCTGTAAAAGTCACAAAAGCATCTGACCTGACAGCTGTCGGGTTTTGTTGAGAGTACAACTTCATATTTTACAACTTTAAAGCTGGAACCAGATTGTGCATAAAGAACCTTCAACTTAAATTAACACCATATCTTAATTAGCTGGGTGTCTCCAGTTGCCTAATATGCACATTAACTGACTTGCAAACTTCACAAACCTCTAAAGGATTTATTAAAACTTTACAACTGCCAGACAGACCCAATTAAAGAGGAGTCACAGCTCCGCATCCAAAAGCCATGGATGGGAGAACAGACAGCATACAGGATTTTATCAACCAACTTTGGAACTTTGCTACGGACAAACACAACCAGGGGGTGTACAACACAGTGTGCCTGGTGGTCCTCCTAACTCTTCCCCTCCTGGTCCTCCTCACCATGGTGGTCGTGTGCTGCCACTGCTGCTGCTGTCGCCATGCCAACAGCTGCTGTTGCTGCTGCTGCAAGGACGCCATGGCAACCGCAAGGTCAGAAACGAAGAAGAAAAAGAATTCGACTGAAGATTTGTGGATTTCTGTCAAGACGGGGCCGATGACGCCCGACAGGGTCGCCCTGGCCATGGTGTAGGAAGCCATCTTTTATTTTGGTGCAGTGATGGAGCGTCTCAAAAGTGTAGAACTCAAATCAGCTTGGACTCAATAGACCTTGTTCAGACTAAGGGGAAGGAACTTGCATTGCAATGGACACAGATTTAGTTGAACTGTGTAAAAACTGTACAGAGTTGTGTCATTTTGTATTCATATGATGTTGTGTGGGGAGGACGGGGTTAGGGTTAGGGGCTGTATGAGCTTTTAGTGTGTGGTACATAAAGGAAGAAATATGCAGAGGCATATAAATACCTGTGAGTGTGTGTGTGTGTGAGTGTGTGTGTGTGTGTGTGTGTGTGTGTGTGTGTGTGTGTGTGTGTGTGTGTGTGTGTGTGTGTGTGTGTGTGTGTGTGTGTGTGTGTGTGTGTGTGTTAGAGAGAGAGTGTTTGGTTTGTGTGAGAGAAGCACTTTGTTCTTAGAGCTCACATGTGAAATTCACTGCGCCTGTATTTGGGAGAGCTGATTTTAAAGTCTGCCCAATGTTCATATACTGCCTACTTTTCACATTCAGTCGGCAATCTAGATTCATTATTGACTCTCAATTAAAAAAAAAAAAATGTTTTAAAGAGCCACCAACGCCCAAAAAGATGAACTCAAATATATAAACTATAACTTCTCTTATTCATATCTCTTTCACACTCTAACTTTATTTGCTTAATATGATACAGTGTAGGCCATAGAGAGACACTTCTAGTAGTTTTGGTCTTTGAGAGTGTTGTAGTATTCAGGTCAAGCGAGCCTGAAAGGCACAATTCATAATTAAAATGTAAGGAGAAAAGATATATATATATATATATATATATATATATATATATATATATATATATATATATATATATATATGTTATCCTTTTTGAAATTGACAGAACTTTTAATGCACTGAGTAACGCTACACAGCAACTGTAGTCGGTAATGTTTTGTGGGCCTGTATCTTGAAGTTTTAGATTTCAGTTAAATATATTAAAAAACAATGATTTACTTTTACTTTACTTTTTTACAAACGTGAAAGCTTTTTATCAAATTTCTAACAACTAAAAAATGCTCTTAAATTGAAGAAATCTTCATCTTCATTGTGTGCGTGTCAGTGTGATCATGAATTGTCAGATGTACATACTATTTCATCCCTATATATAATAAAATAAGATTGTTGTTGAGGTTGTTCATTTCATATTTTTATTATTACAAAGGATATTAAAATTAATTATGTTTTTTGCAGATTAAAACAAAAAGATTTTAAACCAAGAAAGAGCGATGTGGCAGATCCTTGTGTGCACATTTATTTTTTAATCTTCAGTTGTCTTCAGAGAGTTATTAAGCGTTATTCTTACAAGTTTGATAAATATGGGCCCAGGTTGGTTTACATGAATAATGCTTGTACAGCTGCATTTAATGACATTCTTTTGAGAAACAAACAATATGAGGTTAAAAGCATTTTCTAAACTTATTCAACTTTAGATATTCAGAGACGAGAAACATTGAAATAATCAAATGATTTGGACTTCCAGTGGATTGCGCCTGAAGGCCCATATTTGTTTTTGTACGACATCTCAAAGCTCAATTAAGCAGAAGCGTCTGAGCGGTATCATCATGTTCAGGCATTAGCTTACACTGGCACTAAGTTGATCTTCTTGCTCAAGTGCTGCTGGGAAAACAGGCACCAACTCATTTCATTACGGCTCAGACGGACACATTCCCATGTGGCAGTGAGGTTTGTCACTTCTGCTTCATGTTCAGAGAGAGAAACTGTACTCGAGCTTAATTTGAAAGCTTGCCCTGCAAAATAAAAGCCTTTGTAGAATTGCACAATGACTAACAAATGCTATTGCCCAACACTGAAAGGTTTATCAAGAAACGACATCATCGACAGGTTCAGTTTCTATTCATTATTGCAGACTGTCAGAGGCTTTCTTAACAGCATAAAGGTAATGATAAAGGAGGGAGTAGATGAAAGAAAGCTAAGATATTCCTTTTATCCTAACGTTCTTACGTAATATTTTAACATTATGGCAAATCTTTACTTTCTTACGGAGAGTCAGAAGAGAAGCTCGATCATTCTCATGTCTGTATGGTAAATATATAGCTGTTAGCTTAGCTTAGCACAAAGACTTGAAACAGGGGGAAACAGCTAGCGTGACTGACTACAGCAAAAATAAATCAGTAATAGTTAACATAATAATATACTTTGTCTAATCCATACAAAAGCTCAAGGCTAAAATTATTTCCAAGACAATTTTGGTTTTCTGTTTCTACCAAACACATTACATTTTTCAGACATGAATGCTATTTATTTAATTTATTACATCTCAGTCGCCTCCCTGCTGCAATCAATAACCATCTGACCATGATTTACTGAAAGTCATTATTAGTTTTCCAATCCATTACACAGTATCGAGGGTGATTTTACAGCCCTGTGCTATAAATGCATAGTGTGCTGAAGTGCAGGTTGCATTAATGAGATCACTTTGTTTCCTGTTCACATGTTCACACCATCCACACTTCTCTCTTCACACCTGTTAGGCTGTATTCTTAATGTAGAGCCACGCTCTGTTTAGACTTTTCTTTGAACAGATCATATAATATTATTAGAGGAAGTATGTAAATTAGCAGCAGGAGTCAAAAGTTAGAGAATATGAAATATATGTTTAGCTTTTTTTTTCCTTTGTCAGTTAGCTGTGATCAGAGGAAACAGAGGTGGGAGGATTTGTCATCTGTTTGAACAGCAAATCTGCTGGCCTGGAGAGATTTAGGCTATATACGATAGCGTCACTTTTTTTTGATCCCATCCAATTATGCATGGCATTGTATATTTAGGACATATTTTCTGTTGTTCCACAGTTGAAAAAATGCTGAGGTGATTCTTTTTAGTTTTTTTAAATAATGCGCCTCGCTGGGCTTTGCATGCATAATTTATCCTGAGGTATAGAGATACGATGATAAAGGACAGTACAATGTGGAAGATGACAGGGAGAGAAATAAAGTATTTTTCTTTTTTACTTTGTGGAATCTCATCTTTCTGTTTTTGATGTAAAATGAAGTTAACGGAGCCTTTGAGTTTTGATATAAAGTCATTATCTTTCTGGGTGAACATGTCATATATTGCACATGTCTTTTTTCCCTCCAACGTGCCTGCTGAGACAATATGCTCACAACATTTCAATATATTTCTACAACAAATGCATTTATTTTTAGCATATGGGAATAAACAGTGCTTATTGAGACCACAGGAACTGTGACTGATGACATGTTGGAAAAAACAAATGTGTCTGTGCTACATTCACGTACAGCATGACATCTGCCTGAAAACATTCCAATTACACAAACAACCCATTTTTACTGCAAAGAATTATGAAAAATAAGTCGATAAAGGCGGTGGAGGAAGGTTGCTCAAGCTATAAACTGTGCAAATAAACCAAACTGAAAGCTTCAGAGGCAATGCAATTAATAAGCGCTTCTGCCTCTAGTGATCTTTATGAACATGTCATTTTCATCATTGCTTTGATGGCCGTAGCGGAGCAATCTTTGATGCAAGTAATCAGTTTGGCTTGAGGAGCAATTCATCTTTGACAATATTAAGACTCAGACATGTACTTTGGGAAATGTGTTCTGCCTCATGGATCGTGATTCTTAACCTGCGTGAGATATTTGGTGTTTGACAAAGTTATTAGCATAACTTAAATCTCACTTTAAACATAAACAACATGTTTGTTTATTTCATTCTTTAAAGGCCTGAGGTGTGGAAATGATCTTTGACAACTTGTCATCTTTTTCACCGTGACATGAGAAAAAAAAGAAAAAGCATCTCTCATTCGATCAGGAGGTGTATCCAACTCCATGACAAATGTGTTTTTATCACTGGTGTGCTTAGCAAACGTGTGATCAATTGTGAACAACAATCAATGAGCTGCCAGCATTTTCAACACTTTCAGTTGAGTGGTTCTCAATTGTTGAAGTACTCAACCCGTCAGGGTTCATCTGACATCGACTAGTATCCCCATTGCCACATTTGTGACGGAGCAAGAGAAGTACATGTAAACAGCCACATTCAAGTCACTCATTCTGTTGAATGGAATATAAACTAAGCGGTGGCTCTTGACATTTGCTGTAAGAGTACAGGTGCATCTGATGCCAATACAAAAATGAACAAAACACCAGACATCTGGCTGCTTAGTGTAGCCTACTGCAGGCTGCTTGAAGATGTGCTACCTCCAGGGATGGAAAGAGTACCATAACATGTAAAAGTACTGTAACTTTAAAGACATTCTAAGTGATAATATTCTTAAATTATAGAGTCTATGGGCTACCTAATAAAATGTATTAACAACTTGTGGGGCAGCATTACACCACAGAGCCCTGATATCCAAAAAGACAACAGCATTTTGCAGCCTGTGCATACAACTGATCATCAATTACAAACAGGCAGAACTGCTTTCCTCTGTGTAGACTCACTAAAAGTAACCAGAAAAGAGGACAATAATGACCAACAAATAACATTTCTCAGGACACCAAGGCAGGTGCAACACCTATTAAGCCACATACAGTATATCTCAAAAGTGAGTACACCCTTTAGATTTTTGCAAATATTCTGTTATATCCTTTCAGGGGATAACATTATCCTACTGAAACTTTGATATAACTTAAAGTAGTCAGTGTGCTGCTTGAATAACAGTATAGATTTATTGTCCTTTGAAAATTACTCAGTACACAGCTGTTAATGTCTAAACAGCTGGCAACAAAAGTGAGTACACCCCATAGTGAACATGTCCTAATTGTGCCCAATGATGTTGTTTTCCCGCCCTGGTGTCATGTGACTCGTTAGTGTTACAAGGATTCAGGTGTAAATGATAAGCAGGGCTGTTAAATTTGGTGTTTTGGGCACAATTCTCTCTGAATGCTGGACAACATGGCACCTCATGGCAAGGAACTCTCTGAGCGGCTGAAAAAAAGGATTATTGCGCTTCACAAAGATGGCCTTGGCTATAAGAAGATTGCCAACACCATGAAAATGAGTTGCAGCACAGTGGCTAAGATCATACAGCGGTTTTCCAGGACAGGTTCCACTCGGAACAGGCCTCGCCAGGGTCGACCAAAGAAGTTGAGTCCACGTGCTCAGCGTCATATCCAGAGGTTGGTTTCCAAAAATAGACGTGCGAGTGCTTCCAGCATTGCTGCAGAGGTTGCAGAAGTGGGATGTCAGCCTGTCAGTGCCCAGACCATACGCCGCACACTGCATCAAATCGGTTTGTATGGCCGTCGCCCCAGACAGAAGCCCTTTCTGAAACCGATGCATAAGAAAGCCCGCAAACAGTTTGCTGAAGACAATGAATCCAAGAACATGAGTTACTGGAACCATGTCCTGTGGTCTGATGAGACCAAAATAAACCTGTTTGGGTCAGATGGTGTCCGGCGTGTGTGGCGGCACCCTGGTGAGGAGTACCAAGACAAATGTGTTTTGCCTACAGTCAAGCATGGTGGTGGCAGCATCATGGTCTGGGGCTGCATGAGTGCTGCCGGCACTGGGGAGCTGCATTTCATTGAGGGACACATGAATTCCAATATATACTGTGACATCCTGCAGCAGAGCATGATCCCCTCTCTTCGGAAACTGGGCCGTAGGGCAGTTTTCCAACATGATAATGACCCTAAACACACCTCCAAGATGACAACGGCCTTGCTGAAGAAGCTGAAGGTTAAGGTGATGGACTGGCCAAGTATGTCTCCAGACCTAAACCCAATTGAGCACATGTGGGGCATCCTCAAGAGGAAGGTGGAGGAGTGCAAGGTGTCCAACATCCGTGCGCTCCGTGATGTCGTCGTGGAGTAGTGGAAGAAGATTCCAGAAGCAACCTGTGCAGCTCTGGTGAATTCCATGCCCAGGAGGGTTAAAGCAGTGCTAGATAACAATGGTGGTCACACAAAATATTGACACTTTGGGCACAATTTAGACATGTTCACTATGGGGTGTACTCACTTTTGTTGCCAGCTGTTTAGACATTAACAGCTGTGTACTGAGTAATTTTCAAAGGACAATAAATCTATACTGTTATTCAAGCAGCACACTGACTACTTTAAGTTATATCAAAGTTTCAGTAGGATAATGTTATCCCCTGAAAGGATATAACAGAATATTTGCAAAAATCTAAAGGGTGTACTCACTTTTGAGATATACTGTAAATTAAATAACCTGATGCTTAAGATAGAATAGACAGAAGAAGAAAAAAAACACTACGGCAGAGATGTAACGTAAAACAATATAGTGCACAATCACACAGCAAAGGAGAAACGCCATAGCATGCGCACCAAAGCGCTGTGTTGCTAGGCAACGCAGAGGTTGTATTTTTGTACTCACCTGTCTGAACGCCTGCTCCACGTTTGCTGCTAGTTTACTCTCAAGGCACAATGTGACACAGGAACACCTCACACACCTCACTGACGGTGAAAGTTAACGCAGAAGTCACTCTGTAGAATCCGCCATTAGCATGTTAGTGTTTAGCATGACGCACCTGTGGAGCTGCTCGCCAGGTGGTGCATTAAACCAGTGATTAATTAAGGCAGATGCAACATTTTTATTCATTTTTTATAATAACTATGTCCTGTTACAATATATTGCTACCTTAACCAATCATGACATCATCCGTCCATCCATCCAAACAGGAGTAGCCTAAGTGTACTGTAAGAATATGGGGACCGCATTTTGATACTTGATATCTCTGTTTTTATCTTTGACAAATATCCTTTATAAAATAATGTTCCACTTTAATATTACACTCCTGCTACTACAGCATATTTTGATCATCTAATACAGGGAGCACATATGGATAGAACAACTGCACGGGCCACTACAGGAGCCTATGGACCTGTTTGAGAAACGTGTATTAGTGAACTCACACCTTGTCTATAATGTGCACTTTAATGCCATATTTTACACCATGATCTTGGGGTGAGTGAATATTTTTTTGTTTTCTCATTTACTGAGACATGAAATGAGACATTTTGACAAGAGAAGCTCATTCCAAAGTCTCTTCTCTTTCTCTCTCTTCTTCTCTTCTTCTTTTCTGTCTGGTCTGTACTTCTCTCTTTTCCATGAACAGCTCACACCCTACCTCTTAAAACAAACACTCCCTTGTTACAACATTACCAAGTTCTCTCATGGAAAAAGCACATCACGCTGAACCCAAGGCGTAAGTGTTGAACCAAAGTGACACTGGCTAACAAATGCAAACGTCTGCAAGCTTATACTGTACAGTATGTAACCGCACAGAGGAGACAGGCAGAAAGAAAGAGAGGCTCTTTCTGCCGCCTCTGTTTATGCTGGCAATAAGCAAACCACTTGCTTCGCAGAGCAATGGCAGGAACCAATCTCCTTAAAGTAATTTGCAATCACTGTGGCTGAAAAGGCATTTCGCATCAATGAGCTTTTGTGAGACATTTCATTTCAAAGTTGAAATGAAATGCTATGCTGTTAATATTTGCTGCCAAATTTGAGTCAGAATCCTTCTCACACTCTTCTGATTTTGATGAATAAACACTCAAAAACATTTTCTTTTCACTTCTACATTTGGCCTTTGAGGAAGGAATGGTATTTTTGAGGTGGTGCAGTGTTTGTTTTCAATCAATCTCCATTTAATTTGTGTTTAAATGGTGTAATGTGTCATTTATATCCTTTCCTAACACTTTTTGGCAGCTGTGTAAAATGGTTCCCTCTCAGACAGCCAGTGCTGTTGCCTTCTACAGATTATGAGATACAGAATTGGGAAACTGTTGCGAGACCAGACGGCAAACAGTTATCAGTCCCTACAAGTTCAGTTTCTCAATTCAGTATGATGAAAGTGTTACACTGTAGGAACACTGCAGATCTCGATAGAGAAACAGAAGAGCGTCTGACCTCGCTGAGCAGTTTTATTTTAAGGTGGCAGTTTCAATAATAACGTGAATTCAAACTGAGCAAACTCCATCTGCTCATGAACACTTGGAAGTTGTTGAAAACTCAGGTAAAGAGCTAATACGTTCATGATTTTGGCGAATTAGTAATGCATTGTGAGCTTTGTGAGGAGACTTTGAGATGAGGATCATTAATCTAAAGCTACTGTCAGTCTGTTGGTCCACGGCTGCTGTAACTATCGGAGTGATTGGCATCATTCATGGTCCCCAGAGGATGAATCCCAATTGATTTGGTGATCCCAACTTTTCTTACACCACCACCAGCAGGTTGACTTTTTTGTTTCAGAGTTAAATGTCTTGACAATTATCAAATGGATCGCCTTGACATTTGGTACAGATAAAATTAGTCCAAATATGAAATACTTGCAAACTAATGACATGCATCAACATTATTTAATTGTCATTAAAGCCATGTATCCATTAACATTTGTTGTTGTACATTGGCAGGGTTACCAGTCGCTGTGATAGTTCCTCCTGCCCTTAAAGCAGTTTCAATGTAAGTTATAGAGGACAAAATAATTCAGTTCAATTACAACTGAAGCTGAATTGTCTAGAGTTACATTGAATTAGCATGAGGAAGGAAACAATTTGATTATATTGTTTAGGAGCGCTCTCACAATATTAGGATGTTGGCATTTATCTCAGAGAGCAGCCTCACAGAGCTGCTGTGCACTCTTAAGACTCCTGTTATCTCAAAATAGATCATTACAGTGATAAAGTAATATAGCACTATAGTAGTTCTAATATATTATTGTCCATTAAGGCTTTAGAAAATGACAAAACATTTACTTGTGTGAATGTGTGGCACAAATATGAATGAGCAGCTATAATCTTAGTCTGACAATACAATTAGTAAAACGAAATGGTCACTGGCTTATAAATTCTTTGATGATGGTCCTTATTTCTGACCTTGACAATCCTGATTGAAGAATGGTTGGAATAAAACCTTATGGGCCATGAAGGTTTAAAAGACATTTCGTGAATGCAAAATTTATGGAGGAGCGGGGACTTTTAGATCAATTCTGTCACATCAGCAGAAAAGTTGATTTATGTGCTCCATCCTTGTCTCATAAACCAACAGTTTGTAATAAAAGTGTAAAAAATGCAATTATGTATGAAGTCAAAGTCAAAGCAGTATTAATAACCTTTGTCAGCTTTCCAGATTGAAAACAAGAGTTTGTTCATTAAGTCCTTGAGGATGGGGCAAACGCACTTCATCCTTATTGGCGTTTGATGTCGGCACATCATTGATTGATATGCGCTGTCGGTATCATATGAATGTAAAGCAGGAGCAATATGGTCACTCCAGACCATCCATTGTTATTCTCTGGCTCGTCCTTCACACACTAATGTGATTTGACAGTGTTTGCGGCACAGTGACAGCTGAATGTGACACAGCCAGCCAACTTCATAGTCAATAAACTCAGGGCACTAACTCGCTAATTGTTCACACCTGATCTTAAAATAAAACACACGAGCCATCTTTTATTTATTATTTTACATTTATGTTGTTATGACAAATCTGCTATACACAAGAGAAGTTGCTACTCAAATTCTTCATAGGACAGAAAATAAACAAATATAATACAAATAACCCGGGCTGCTGCCCTGAGGTTTAAAGAGAAAGTTAAAATGAATGCAGTAATTGGAGAAAAATTGGATTAATCCTGTTTCCTGATCTATAATGGAGGTTACTACCAGAATCAGTGAAACAGGAGTTTTTAAAAATAACAAATGCATTATAACTGATAAGACTAAACTTGTTAATGTTCAACTTCAGTTCACTCAAAACAACTCAAAGGCATTTTCTATTTGCCGCTTTCCCACAATCACACTAAACCTAGGACTTTCTGATTAATGTCATTGTATACAAACAGATAATAAGTTACTATTGCATATCAGCGTTTCTCTCGTTACCCAAATAAGTGTACATATTGTCCAAGAGTAGAGACACATAGAGGCATGTGGGGACATATGTATGTACAAATGTACAGAAACACTCAAATGTGGTGTGATGGCAGCTTAATGGTCACGGCTGTTGTGGTTTTAGTGGGAAGTGCTCTATTATTTCTTTTGGAGGTTTGTGGTTCTGCTCTTCTCTCTGGCCACCAACGATCGCCTCTTCCTGCTGGACAAGGCTCCCACAGGTCGGATCTTCATCTCGGTGAAGTCCAGGGACACCAGGTGGCCCTTCCACGGTTCCCAGTTAACTCCCTGACAGCAGGACAGCAGTTTGAGCGACAATATGTCGAAGAGGGGAACGTAAAAGAGGGGGAAAGTAGAGTATGGTTATGCGTTGGGAGTGATGAAAGAGAAGAGACAGAGTCACTGAAGAGGCAGGCGGCAATTGCAGACAGGCAGAATGACAAACACTAATAAACACCAGCCTCTGGCTTCATTTCATGCGAGTACAAACTCGTTTTGACTGTTATTGCATTTCGCCGACAAACATTACGGAAGACATCTGCAGCGGCAATATTATGGATGAAATCTCGACAAGAGCAGAGAAATCCCCTGGCATTTTCTTCAGTATCAGACTCCCTTAGACATAATAACTGTTGTTGTTACCCTATCAGCCTGGTAAAAAACACTTATGGTTTATAGCTGGTGTGAGAAATGTGTTTTCTTATCACTGCTGATGGATTCAAGCCATTTGTGCTTCGTCTCTACATACCAAAACAACTAAGAGTGGGCTGGGGGTGAAGTTGTCTTTGATTGCTGACCAGGGAACAGCCTCCCAGTCAGAACTCTTTTTATTTGTCTTTCTCAGAGTATGTTTTATAAGGACCCCAAATTACAAAAGGTTAATTGTTTTGTATCATTATGGTTGACTGCATTTGTGGTGCAGTATTTTTAGCAGTAGCAAATCTATAAATGAGACGCAGGTGTTCTGAGTGGTGGTTGTAAAACTACTCACTGAATTTCCTTTAGCAGTTAGAGAAGTGATAAACAAATAGATTAAAAAAAACAGCAGAACTCTTCGTTGAAAGCTGCTGAATTAATCAAAAACCACAGTCAATAAAAAGTTAGTTTGCATCTTCGACATTTTGAACTGAACTCTTTTTGAACATTTGAAAATAAACCAGTTTTGAGATCCACTTTTTATTCAAGGTCAAAAAAAGTCTCCAGTGTAGCTCAACTTAATGAATCACATTCAAAACCAAGTTGGAAAATAAAGTCTTTCATTGACAAAGATGGAGTGAAGGCAAAGGTGCAGCCTTTTCTCAAGGATCCGAAGTTAACTGGTAACTTGGGTTAGTATAAATGTGTCCTCACAAAGTACTGTCAGTGCCACCTATTGGTGAGAAGACACACTACACCATGAGAGGTAAATTCAATACTTTGTCATGGAGTATTGTTGTGAACAGAATGATTTAATACTCTCATTTTGTGCATGTCTGCTGATGCCAGTACCTGCGACAACTGGATGAACCACTCCACTAGATTCCCCATTTGTTTGGTTTTATTCTTCTTTTTTAAACCCTCATTGGCAGAGCCACAATAACGGCAGGATAGAGCCCTATGATCATCATGCATGACCCAGTGCAGGACCGCGTCACTGCTCACTCACCAAACTGTGCCTGATGTCTCCCCATTTTCCATTGAGGTTGGCCAGATGACAGTTTTTGTACCACCATGCGCCACGGTGGGTCAGGGCACAGTTACCCAGGGCGATGTCATTGTCATTATCAACAGTGGTCCAGGGCCGGCCTTGGTGGTAGGTCATAGCATCACCTGGGGATCATCAACAGTAGTACAGTCTAAATGTTAAAAACTGTCTGTGTGCAGTTCAACCTTCCTCTATCAACTATATATTCTCAGATTTTGCTGCTCGCTTCTTTTTCTTCCATGTGAAGATAAATTTAATAAAAAGGCTAAAAATAGAGATATACAGTATATGTTGTTTCAGCACACTGTGGCATGTGTAGACACAGCGTGCCACTTGCTGTGTGTTTCCATCTCTGGCTTCAAAGCTCACTGAGATTGTGCCTTCTTCAGATAGCACCTGTATATAGCTGCTGTCTATACCTGACTGAATATACAGAGTTTCTCAAACAAATATCGCATCTAATGTTGGTGTGTATTAGCTTTCTCAGCACCCCACAGAATAATGGGGACCGTGTCTGAGAGAATATGCGTTTTGAAAGCTACACATGCTGTTGTATTGCTGGAAGTCTGGAAAAGATTTTAGGAGCAAAAGGCTCACCTGCTGTCCCACTGTATTTGCCGATAGTGAGTTTGAATTTCTCCTTGACCGGTGCGATCTTAAAGTCGTCGTATACAGCGTAGGCTCTCTCGGCGCCCAGTCCCACGTCAAACCTCACCTCATATTGAGTCGGAGTGTTGGTGAGCTCATATATCTTATCCAGACCTGAGGGAGCAGACAGACAGAGAATGTGAAAGCAAAAAGAAATGCTCCATTACTGTTCAGATGTGCATGTTTCAATGTCTGTGGAGAACCAGTGCTCACCAATCCAGAACTCCTCTGTCATGTTGCCAAAGCCGGCTATGTACTGTCTCCAGCGTTTCATGAAGTCCAGCTTGCCAGTGGTACGTCGCTGGAGCACCTGAAAGCAGCGAGCACAGGATGTTCACTGACATCTGTTCCACAAGAGTTTCAAACCATCTGCTTCGGGTTGTTGGTTACCATCTCCATAACTAACATTTCAGTAGCAATAACTGTCAACTACTATCATTAACTGTGTATTCCAGGGAATTAGGACTGCACTTCTGTAAAGCTGAGGGACTAGGATTTATAAAGAATAGTCAAAATCGAAATGGCAGAGGTCCAGATATCTTGAATTTAAGTCCTTTGCTCCAAAAATACTCGATCTTACTGTACCCATGAGGCAACTCAACAGCATGTGGACATCATCAGGATCATTTATCAGACTTTGAGAAGCCAACGGAAATATTATACAACTGTTTTCACAGTTAATATATATATATATACTGTATATACTGTATATATATATATATATATATATATATATATACACACAGTATATATATATATATATATATATATACACAGTATAATATATATATATTATACTGTGTGTGAGTCGGTGGAATGCTGCTTTAATATTTACTGTTATAAATTCTGTAAATAATAATACAAAAATAAACAGTATTATTACTATCCTGAAAGCGTATTCAAAAGATAGTTTTCCATATTTTGGTCTGTGTAAGTAATTTGTACCAGCCAGCCGCCTCCATCAGTCTCCATGTCGCAGTAAGCCTCAATTGGTTTGGAGCGGTTGTTGTTAATGTAGACGGTGTAGATGGCACTCTTCTTATTGCCATTCTTCATGATCTGGACGCAGTCCATGGGGAAGGGGTACAGGAGGCCAACTAGGGAAAATGTGTGACAGCGTTATTAAGCCATTTGGGCCCGCAACTTGAAATTTGAAGAATTTCCCTCGAGGCGTTTCCTGAGATATTGTTTTCATATGTTATAATGAATGTTATATACGGACAGAAAACCCGAAAACATAATGACACAACAATGTCTGTATCCCAGCAATGACATGGAGTCATCAAGTATTTGGAATCTATGAACTCATAACAACTTGAATATCAAAGATGCACACATAAACAGTGTAAAATAAATCATATGAAAGTCATTTAATAAACACGATGTTGGCGTTTTGCCTCATTTCTCTAAAATCCTGAGTTTAACTATAGATAAAAATGGGATTTTTCATGTCATCTAAACTTTTCTAAGGTGTACTGCTAGATACGGATACTTGCCCAAAGTATGTCCAGTACCAGATTTCAAGACTTTAGACGTTTTTCCATATCATACTAAACATAGTCTTTGGGCATAAATGGCTTTATGTTTATTTAATACTTGCGATGTGATATTGAAGCGCACAATAACATGACAACAAACTGACACAACTATACAATACAATAAAAAGAGAATAGAGGATATCATCAAAGAGCAACGTGCACAGAAAGCAGTCGTGACTCAGCAGACAGTAGTGCACAGACCTGTTCTGAAGGTCGTCTGTAGCACCTTGCTGCTCTTGTTCCCCCTGTAGGCGATGATGGTGACGATGTATCTCTTCCCTGTCTCCAAACTGGATACAGCAAAACTGCTCTCGCTGGCCCCGAGCTGCTTTTCAACCGTCTGCACGCAGCACAACAATTGCAGTTAATCTTACCGAGCTCTCAATTTATGAGTGATGACATCATCTTGAGCTTCAATAAGAGGCAGGCATTAAGTGTGCTCCTGAATTAGTTTTATTATGAAGTAGAAAAGATCAATCACCTCATACACTTACAAATCCTTACAAGTAAATCCATTGCATTTCTGACCACAAGAGGTCAGCGTTCTCCAGAGCTTAAATCGAACATTCACATTTACTGTCGCCTCAGCATATGTCAAACAGTGAAGAAAATATTATCCAAGTGGTATTTGTATGCTTGTGAGGACTTAAAATCCAGCACCGTAAAGTAATATTCCCATTTGGCCACAGGACACTCAGAAGGAACGGCAGCTCTGTGTTACCCAATTCTGAATAAAAGGTTGTTGCATCCTCAGTTTCCATATGAGTGAGTTTTTTGTCATTTAATATAAAATGTGTACATAACAATCTCTTTATTAACAAATAATGAGACTAACACCTCAGTTGTGGCACATGCGAATACATTTTTAGTGTGGTGTCAGTATATTTTGGGTGAGAAATGTAAGTTACCTCCATGTTGCCGTCCTCATCTCTGTATGTGAGGATGTACCCCTCAATGTCAGCGAGAGGAGCAATCCAGGTCAAAAAAGCAGAATCCAGTGTCACATCTGTTGCCTTCAAGTCCTCAGGGGCATCGATGTCTGTGGATTTGATTGTAAATCAGAGTGGATTACAGCACAAGAATATGGTTTATGTTATACATCTTTACAACGCAGGCCTGGATTGGACATTTTTTAGTGCTGTTTATACTTTAGTTTGTTTACTAAAAATGGGGGAAATAATCAATTGTGAGGGACCCCTAGTAAGAATAGGATCCCTTTCATTAAACAGATATGTTAATGCTTTTGTTAAATCATCATTTCAAATCAAACATCTTTTCTTACAATCACATGCAAGTGAAGTGTTTCCCAAATGCAGAGACTTAGCTTTGCCGTATTCATCCCTCTTTATTCCTTTTCTCTACGAGTTCAACATGAATATATCTGAAGCTGTAGCTTTTCTTAGCCTCTCTCCACCTGAAGCACAACACTAGGGATGTCTAGCAGCCGCCTGCAAAGTCACAATTTGCCTCTGCAGAAGAAATGGCAGTTCATCGAACAAATTGAAATGCTTTGAAGGTTTGACCTGAAACATACGCTGAAATAATTTGTCTGACACAACGATGCCTTCTGTAACAATGGGAGCCTTAACCTCCCATGGCTTTAGAAGATAGAGGAAGCGCATGTCACCATGCCGTACAAAATCAGCCCAAGCGATCTATTATTTACTAAAGTCTCATACAATATTATATTATATTCCAAAACCATCTAATTGTCAGTCTAACAATCACTGAAAAAGTTAAAACGCTTTTCTGGTAATTAAAACTGTAATGCAAGAAAAGTGTTAACAGTGACAGATTAGGAGGTGCTTCTCGGGATATAATTACTGGAAAGCAATGCTGCTGAAGAAGTCTGTGAAGCACACTGATGTTGGTGTGAGACAGTCTTAAGTGACATATTAATGGTGCTTGTTAATACGTCCAATAAAATCTCAAATGGAATAACACGTGCCTTTATGTGTCCCAGATGATATCTTTTGACACAATGGCTTTCCTATCTGAACCCAGCACCACGTTGGTCTATAGCCACCAACGGACTCAAATGAGTTACGACGAGACAAGTTTATAATACAAAACTCGGCCATTTGCTGCCTAATTGAAAAGATCCCCGTTTCACTTAAAGCTCCCAAGTGATTTTACAGATCATCTGGCTCACACAAATACCCCTGTTGTAACCCGTTCACCATGTGCTGCAGCTGCTATCTTTACCTCTCACTAAGATACCAGACATACCCAGTGACCTGGCCTGGGCTGTGGGACTCATTTTCCTGACAGAGCAGGAGTTTCGGTGCTCCCTGGTAGTTCTGAAGTTCAGAGCAAACTAATGGACTTTGTAAGAAATGTACAGTTCAATAAAACAAATGTCATAAGGCGTAAGAAATCATGGGTTTAGTGTGGCATCATCATTAATAAATGAATAATACAACCATTTCCAAGTTCACAAGATTTGCAGGTGTCAACAAAATGTGGTAATTATTATAATGAGACTAAATTACTGTTATTGAGACTTGCGATCAGCAGTGTATATATATATATATATATATATATATATATATATATATTAAAAAGTGTATGAGTCCAATAGGTCTCACACATGATGCAAGCACTGCATTTAACTCTCTGTCCCAAGGAAACAACCCTGATGTATTCCCTGAACTCTAATACTTAACCCTTGACCCTGTGAATACCAGTGTATCCAGTATTGTCAGATCAATAGGGTTGGGTATCGTTTGGCTTTTAAAGATTCCGGTTCCGATTCTGCTTATCGATTTCGATTCTTTGACGGGGTCATAACAGGTCACTTGCGTATTTCACAGGGAAAAAACATATTTATGAAAACCTTTACACTAATTTATATTCGCTTGAACATGTAAATCAAATGCATACAGTTTACTTTGGTTGCTGTTATTAAATCATAGGATTAGTTCATTTTCATTTCATTCACACATTTCTTCTGATTTGTGCAATTTCAGATGTTACCATTTCCCCCAGTCTCCCCTACTGAAACCTGCCGAAGTGACACGGACAGGGTCCAACTTACTCTCTAAATACAACCGGCCAGCTGCCCGATCGAGTCACTGCTTCAAATCATTTTCCAGACCTTACTTGACGTGCGACATACTGACTCTGTGACTCTGTATCACAATACATGTGACGTGAGTAGAGCGCGCCGCAAGAAGACAGACAGGCAGGCTTGTTTACTTCATAGAGGAAATGGAGGTCAATATAAACAACATACGAGTAGAAATACCAAATAATATTCATTGTGTGTTGGAGAAAAACATACGACTGGGTTGAGAAAAAAAGAAAAAAAAGACTCAATCATCAAACAATATTAAATAAGTAAAATAAACCCACAAATGCAGGTTGTTGCAAGATAGTCTCCAACATAGTCACCTGTTACTGCTTGTGTAGAACCAATATTCCTTCAAACTAAAGGCCACATGTAGCAGATGCTGACTGAGAGGAATTACTTGTCAGGCCTTTGTTTGTTTATGCTAATAGTCCCTCCACAAGAACGATGTTTAAAACAATCCAGAACCTGTCCGCATTACTGTTTTGGTTATGTCACCATTTAAGCATTCATATCTATCATCCAGTTTTGCTTTAGTATGTTTCAACTTAGTATGTGGATTTAAAATGAATGGTTGATTTTATCATTATCAAAAGATTTATCATTTATCATTTCCAAATGTAAAATGATGCTCTACCTGTGTGCATAAATATCTTTGAAACTAAACAAAACTGCCACAATAATTTTGTTTAAATGACTGTTTTCTAAGATGTTAAATGATGAATTGTTATTTCAAGACAGAGGAGTTTTGTTATTACCAAAAGAAAATCCTGCCTATTGGTTAAGTATTAACCTGTCTCAGCTTTTGTTGAGATCTTCCTGCTGGCTTTGCTCCCCTTGATGGCCCAGATGTAGACAGTGTAGAGGACACCAGGCCTCAGGCCAGTCAGGCTGTAAGAGGTGCTGTCAGACCCAACTGGGATTTCCTTACTAGAGCCCTCAGAGGAGCTGTAGGTTAGGATGTAGCCATCAATTTCTGCCTGGACTGGATCCCATGACACGCTGAAGCTGGACTCTGATTCATCTCGGGCTAAGAGGTTAGCAGGAGCGTCCAGTTCTAGAGGAAGATGTTAGTGGAGGCGGTTATTATAAGACAGATGCAAACTACAAGAACTACTGATGCAAACTACAAGATGTATTGTTTAATTTCTTCACCCAAGAGCAAACAAATTAAATCTTCTGGCATGCATTTTCTAAAAACATTAGTAACATGATGATAATTACAAGGAAAAGAATGATGTTTAGCTAGAATAAGATACCTTCAACATGAAATAGATGTGATATATATTTAAAATCTGTCCACTAGCTTTGCCCCCCCCCCTCACTGTCCAAATGTAGATGATGCAAAGGCCACAAGGACTCAGGAGGCAGTAAGCTTATAAGAGGGAGCATGGGATCCCAGAGGACTATGTACATGAGCTCTCTTCAGAACTGTAGCTAAACTTATGTCCATTGATTTTCGACTGCACTTTGTCCGACGACTCGCTGATGATGGGCCAAGAGTTTAGTTGGAGCGCCCAGTTCAGCACATGGAGTCACGATTATAGCAAGAGCAAAGAATCTTCAACATGAGAGCCCCTGTGGCCGGGTGAACCTTGAAGCTCATCTGGAAATGCTGGAATTGGGGCCAATACCTGTTATGCAAATTGTACGGACTGAGCGCATTGTGACTCTCTGAATGTGAATCACTCTGAGAGAAAAAGCCTAATCTAATGTAATCTCATCTATCCTGGTTTCCCCTGATGTATGGCCTGGTGCACCTGCATGTTGCAGGGAGGAAAACTAGAACATGTGGCCTTCTGGGTTTTCTGGAAATGCCTGGTTTGTCTGCGCAGAATAATTTCAACTCTCAAAGCCATATTTTTTTCTATCGTTGCATAGGTTCTGCACAGAATGATCATGGAAGCAGCTGCAAAGCGCTGTGATTAAAAGGTGAACAGTGCTCGTCGTTGAGACACCCCAAGAAAACCTTGTGGTGGACAGAGGGAGTGAAAGAGGCTGTCAAACTGAGGACGGAGACCTTCAAGGCCTTCAGTTGTCCTATTCTGGTTAAAGGTGACTTGTTCTATTCAGAAAAGCAGGCAGCTTCTCCAAGGATCCAGGTAAATTGGGATTTTACACACAAGTTAGAGCGCAGGAGAACGACAAAGCATAAGAGGGATTGGGTGCAGCAATGCAGACGTTATATCAGATATCAGTGCTAGTGAAGAGACAGCTGAGCCAAAGAGTCAATCTTCAATCAATCCTTCATCTGTGGTCACAAACGTTGGCTAGTTAAGTATTGGAACTGTAATTATCATATTGTTGGATACAAGAGGCTGAGATGAGTATCCCCGGCATGTTGGCTGACCTCAGTTTGCACTACAGAGTGAAGTGTCTCTTCCAGAGTAGCAGGTAGGGGTGTGTTGGTCACAAAGAATGTATTACACATCTGAGCTGAGATATGACTTCTCAGGAAGAGCTGGAGTAAGTTATGGGGAAAAAAGGACGACTGGGCTGCTTTGCTCGCCGTGACACGCACAAGAAATTGGCAAGTAGATGGATAAAGTGATGGATGATTACATTGGAAAACTTCTTTAAAACAAACAAGCTGATTAGTCTAACATGTGAAAAAACACTTTTTTGGGGGTTGTCTTGTCAAAATAACTGTAAAGGATATAATGTATTAAAAATAAACATGGCACTTCAATATGTGAGGTGAGTATACCAATCGAAAGCATGGCTGTAATTGGTCGGTTTAACAGAAACTGGTAGATTAGAGACCTGTCTGAGCTTGTGTTGAGGTTTTTTTGCTGGCTTTGTTTCCTTTTATGGCCCAGATGTAGACAGTGTAGAGGACACCAGGCCTCAGGCCAGTCAGGCTGTGAGAGGTGCTGTCAGAGCCCACTGGGATCACATCAGTAGAGCCCTCAGAGGAGCTGTAGGTTAGGGCGTAGCCATCTATTTCTGCCTGGGCCGGACCCCATGACACGCTGAAGCTGGACTCTGTCACATCTCGGGCTGAGAGGTTAGCGGGAGCATCCAGGTCTAGAGGAAGATGTTAGTGGAGGATATCAATACACTTCTGATGCAAACTACAGACTAGTCCATCAATTAATGCCAAGTCCTGGTCTCATGACAAACTGAAGCTGGACTCTGTTTCCACCATTGACCAAGAGCTTAGGGCCTAATTACACAATCCTTGAAAGCTACATCTAACAGTCAGGTGTTGGTTTAGGTTACTTTCTAGGAAAATAAAAAGGTTGATATTGTTTTAAGGGGCCTAAACATACTAGTGCATGTAGATGAACATTCAATCCCAAATGTTGGCATTAGCTGGTCAGATAACTAAGTGCTTCGGATTTGAACAGAAAGTCGTAGAGTTGAGACCTGTCTCCGCTTGTGTTGAGATCTTCCTGCTGGCCTTGCCTTCCTTGATGGCCCATACGTAGACAGTGTAGAGGACACCAGGCCTCAGGCCATTCAGCATGTAGGAAGAAATATCAGACCCGACAGAGATTTCCTCACTTGACCCCTCAGAGGAGCTGTAGGTTAGGATGTAGCCATCAATGTTGGCCTGGGTATGATCCCAGGAGACTCTGAAGCTGGACTCTGTTTCATCTTGGGCCAAGACATTAGTAGGAGTGTCCAGCTCTGTGTGGGGAGTTATGGTTAGTGAAGAACTAAAGGACTACATCCAGTGCAAACATAACAACTACACACAGCTGATCTAAATCAGTATAATGTGCTACCCTCTGACACATAACATTCGGTCACTGTGCAAGAGGGTAGAAACATCAAACTTGGAGCAAAGTGTATGGAGGGGTTTAAAAAAAATGTTTTGGTCCTTTAATCAAAACCAATTATGAAGATGAAAGCACTTTTTTTTTTTTTTTGGAATGATAAATAGCTGTTGTTTAACAAACATGTTGACTTATGTTTCTCTTGAGGTCTTGATTTCATGTTTGACATTATATCACATTGTTATGTAAGTAGGGCTACTATGAGTATATGTTAATTAAAGAACATGCAAACTACTATTGCAAACAAAAAAGATGTAAAAGAATAATGCTAGTTCTATTCCCCATACTGCACATGTTACAGTTAATAGAGATCCCAATTGCTAACATCACCAGCTAGCAAAGTGAGTTTCAAGACACTTCAGATGTTTGCATCCATGAGCTCTCCTGCTGGTTGATGTATGAGTGAGCTTATTGGAGCTAACATGTCTGCTTCCCTCATCAAAAGGGACCAGGAAAAACCTGAAAGCTAAACCTAAATGTTATTTAAAAAATGAAGATGTGTACAAAAACAGAAAAATATGGAATTATGAACTCAAGAAGTTACAAATTCTAAACTATTTATAACAGAAGTGTGAATTGTACCGTGTGATTTACACTTGCTTCTCTCATACTGTATTCCTGACCATACAACACATTTATACTGTGGGCATTTAACACTTACAACAATACAAGTGTGAGAACTATCTTTTCTTATACTGCTGATATATAAATGTCCTAAAAGTTTTGAGTTTCTAAAGCAATTTGGATATAAGCCAGTCAGTACTCAAAAGCGTTTTCCTTCTGCCTTTCTTCAGAGAAATAAAGGCAAAGAGACAGCAACAGCTGCTAACCTTCAAAACAACACAGATGAAGAGACAGGAGAACAAAGCAAAATTGGCTCTTTGCAAATGTCTTTAAGACATTCAGCCCCAGGGTAAACTAAACCGCCTTCAAATGAGGTGTCCAGTCTAATTATGTTTAATTGCCTTTTTCATGGAAGTTCAACTTTCCCTCTTGGCAGATAGGCAAAGAAGGGGTCAGTGTAAAATGTTTACTGTGACATGGAAATTTGGCAGAAAACCAACACACAGTAGATCAAAGTGAAATGATTGGTGAGTTGCATATCAGGGCTATTTAAGCTAAGAGCGTCTTAAAAAAAGGAGCTTAAGATAAAGAGGCACTTAAAACATATTTCCCTCTGCTCACAGGCTTTAAAGAAGAAAGAAACAAGCTGCCTGGGAAAACTGGAGATATCTGAGAATCACAGATCAAAACGTGTGTTTTTGCATCTATAACTGTGTTCAAACAAAAGTGTTAGTAATGTATCTCTTATATCTCACCTTCATGGTATTCTTTGTTGACTTCCTATCAAACATCAGATCCTATTGACTTATTTGTCCAGCATTTATGTAAAGGTCATTTATAAAACTCCTTTGTTGTTTCCAAAATGATTTGGATTTATTGTGGACAAACACAAAAGATCAAGTGCATCTCCCACTCCTGTAATGAACCAGGTTCCCATTCAAAGTGTACCTGTTTCAGCTTCTGTGGAACTCTTCTTGCTGACTTTGTCTCCCTTATAAGCCCAGATGTAGACAGTGTGGAGAACTCCGGGCTTCAGGCCAACCAGCCTGTACGACGTGCTGTCACGTCCTACGGAGATGTCGGTGCTGGAGCCCTCAGCAGAGGTGTAGCTCAACATGTAGCCCTCTATTTCTGCCTGGACACGCTCCCATGAAACGGTTGCAGTGTCCTCTGTTACTTCAGTGGTGATCAGGTTGGTAGGAGCATCAATGTCTGAAGAAATAAGAGATGGGCACACAAATAACAATTTAGAAGTTCTTGTTGTTCACTGATCCTTCCAGTTCATCCACATTGGCTGTAGAAACTCAGCTTAGCAAGAAGTACAAGGCAAATGTAACCATAAGTCCTTTTACTAATTTGAACAAATGAGTGATGTTGGTGTTTTTTGCTTTCGCTGTAGCTAATGAATCCTGCTTCTGTCCTGAAACAACTCAAATTAAATTTTAGTCAAGATTACTCAATATGATCTAATACCGTTTTAAACTAATGGTAATAAAAAGGTTCTGCTGTTTTGGATCCCCTCTGTTTGGGTGTTGCAGATTTAAAGAGGGGTTTCACTTAAACCCCCAAAACAAAACAAGCCTTCCAAAATATCAACTAAATATTTTGTCCATACCCTGTGGAACGACACATAGACGACGTCATGGTTAATGTTTGGTTAGGCACAAAACAGGGGTGCGTTTTACTTAAATTGCATGTGGCAGGATTAGAATAGTATTACAAAAGTTTAATGGACAGTATGGATAGAGTGAATCTGAGGTTGGACTCTCGCTTACACAACAGCATTGATGTTTTGGAAGAAGCAAGTGTAAAAACTAGAACCAGCAGCAGCATTTGGCAGGAAGGAACTAAAGAGAACTTTGAAGAAATGTCACTGATTGTTGTTTTTCCTTTTTCAATCATCTGACCGAGAGTGTATGACGCAAGCTCGTTATCTATATATTTTTTGTATGGACAGTGAAGATGACAAATGATGAAAGCAAAAGGAGAGAGAGCAAAAGAGAAAGGGAGGGAGACAAAAAACAAAAGAGTCACAGAGGCATAGTAAGAGAGATACAGAGGAACTGAAGGGAAATGTAAAAGCAATCATCATTTAGGATGATTCCTCTGTGGCAGCGGCTCAGTGGAGGTCAGTCTTGTGTCAGTGCGCAGTCTGCATCATGAAAACTGATTGATGATGCATCCAGGAGAAGAAAGGAACCATGCAGCTGTCTGACTCTATATCCCCTCTTTGTCTCTCCTCTCCCGTTGTCACTTTTCCGTCCTTGTGGCTGCCCTGCTTGACAGTCTGTCATGAGCTAAACCACAGAAAGAATTTATAATAGCTTAATTTTATTAGGGTTTTCCCCCAAGGCCTAAAAATGAGAGGTTAATAAGTAGTCCAAGTACCTTAAGTGAGTGCTACTAAAGGAGTCCAGAAAGCATCTACAACCACACACACACACACACACACACACACACACACACACACACACACACACACACACACACACACACACACACACACACACACACACACACACACACACACACACATAACACAGCATATTAGGTTTCCATCTAAATGTTTGGTTTCTTTCAATACTATACCAAGAATATAAAAAGCAACATTAACTCTCAATTAAGAATTTGTATCATGTGTACCAAATCAATCTAACATCATCATTATGATGTTTGGTCTGTTCCTAATACACTGCATTTTTTTCAAGTCTTAACCTTTCTTTTAATATACGTAATTGTGGCACGCTGAATGTTCACACAGACTGTGTACTTTTTTACTAATACTCCTAATAATTAAACTTGTTCACCCCAGAACTCAGTATGACACAAACATCTTGTAATTTGGCATCAACTGGGAAGTGGTTTTCACACATACTTGTAGTAATTTCATTTCAGTGACACTAGCTGTAGCTTTGAGATTATATTTAGAAAAGTTACATGTAATAGTCCAATATCCAATTTGCTAAGTTTGGTAAGGAAAAGCTTGCCCACTTCACGGTGCCATGTCACCAAGAAAAACAGTCTAATCACCCTAAAGTAACATCTATAGTGGTATAATTCTCCTATACAGCAAGACATCCAACAGCAGCTTTCTGTCTATATGTCCCCAGTGAAGGGGGAACACTGAACTGAAAACAGCAGACCATTTTAACAACCATTGATAGTTCTTAACATTTTACCACAGACACTGCTTTGCTACAGTCAGTCTGAAGAATGAAGCCTGCTTTTCTTTTAACCAAAGTGATACTGGCTACAGATGTCCTCTCAATTCAATAAAAGCAAATTAAATGAATGGTTTCCAATTGATTCACAACAGCAAAAATGAACTTTGAAAGTTAAAAGTATTTGACAGTTTGAAGACGGAGTCTGCTTTTGCTTTTTATCTTTCTCTACAAATTAACTTAAATTTGATTTGTAAGTAACCATCTGAACAAAGCTTGTATTCGACTATGACTTGTTCTCCTTCAAAAAGTTTCCCTCTCCTTCTTTGGTGTTATTTTGTTACCCTCTGCAGTTCCTTTGGCTCTTATAGGCAGTATAGCTGCTGTCTTGGCTGTCTATATATTATTAGATCTTATTTCCAAGCACTAGTACTTTCTGAGGGCGCCATGCATTTTCTCTGAAGTTACAGCGTGTGATGGATTGAGTTTCTCCAGACGTTCTACCCCACTAGCTGCGTAGCGACAGTGGCTACCGGGCTACAGAACACGAGCTGTGGCTTCGGTCATTTGGAAAACAGCTTATCCATTATGGCTGGCATGTTCAGCAGAGGCATCGACCACAAGGTGCACAGCAACAGGCCGTCCTTCATCATTTACTGACTCGCTGTACAGTGGAAGCCATAATGTACTTCTGCGGATGGAGCCAGAGGGAAAATATGTGTCAACATGTGCCATTCTCTTGGACACTACAGTATGTCAGGTGTGACTTATATTTTGTTGTGGAGTCCTCTGGTTGCTACACGCTTTTTTCATTGTTGTCCAACAATCTATTTGTACCGTTAGCAGCTCATAATTCTTTATGACAGAACTGACTTGTAATTTTTGCCACATCTAGAAGTAGAAACACCATTCGATATGCATGATATAAAAGGCCCCTTTTGCCATCATAAATGATCCACTTATTATCCATCAACTGTACTAGAAGACATGCACATTATCCAGTTTTGATTAAAAAAAAACCATACAATTAGACCAGCAGAGTCCATCCATCCATCCATCGTCTACCGCTTATCCGGGGTCGGGTCGCGGGGGCAGCAGCTCCAGTAAGAAACCCCAATGAACTCACGGATGGCTGAGCTTCTCACCCTATCTCTAAGGGAGACTCCAGCCACCCGTCTGAGAAAACCCATTTCGGCCGCTTATACCCGTGATCTCGTTCTTTCGGTGACCCAGCCTTCATGACCATAGGTGAGGGTAGGAACGAAGATCGACCGGAAGATCGAGAGCTTTGCCTTCTGGCTCAGCTCTCTTTTCGTCACAACGGTGCGGTAAAGCGAATGTAATACCGCCCCCGCTGCTCCGATTCTCCGGCCAATCTCTCGCTCCATCGTGCCCTCACTCGCGAACAAGACCCTGAGGTACTTGAACTCCTTCACTTGGGGTAAGGGCTCATTCCCTACCCAGAGTAGGCAATCCACCGGTTTCCTGCTGAGAGCCATGGCCTCATCCCAACCGCTTCACACTCGGCTGCAAACCGATCCAGTGACTGCTGAAGGTTACAGACCAATGACGCCATCAGGACCACATCATCTGCAAAGAGCAGCGATGAGATCCTCAGGCCACCGAACTGCAACCCCTCTCCTTCATGACTATGCCTCGATATCCTGTCCATGAAAATTACAAACAGGATTGGTGATTAAGCGCAGCCAACATTCACTGGGAACGAGTCCGACTTACTGCCGAGTATCCGGACACAACTCTCGCTTTGGGCGTACAGGGATTGGCTTGCCCTCAGAAGTGACCCCCTCACCCCATACTCTAGCAGCACCTCCCACAGTATCACCCGGGGGACCCGGTCATACGCCTTCTCCAGATCCACAAAACACATGTAGACCGGTTGGGCGTACTCCCAGGCCCCCTCCAGGATCCTTGCGAGAGAGAAGAGTTGGTCCGTTGTTCCACGTCCAGGACGTAATCCGCATTGTTCCTCTTCAATCAGAGGTTTGACTATCGGCTGAACCCTCCTTTCCAGCACCTTGGAGAAGACTTTACCGGGGAGGCTGAGAAGTGTGATACCCCTGTAGTTGGCACACATTCTCTGGTCCCCCTTTTTGAGTAGGGGAACCACCATCCCGGTCTGCCACCCCCTAGGCACTGTCCCAGACTTCCACGCAATGTTGACGAGGCGTGTCAACCAAGACAGCCCCTCAACATCCAAAGTCTTCAGCATTTCTGGATGGATCTCATCAACCCCTGCGGCTTTGCCACTGTGGAGTTGTTTGACTACCTCAGTGACTTCCAATTTGACGATTTGGAAAAACAATTTGGGAAATTGACAATGGTCATCAGCTTCCAGCTCTGCCTCTACCATAGAGGGCGTGTTAGTCGGATTCAGGAGTTCCTCAAAGTGCTCCTTCCACCGCCCGATAACCTTCTCAGTCGAAGTCAGCAGGGTCCCACCTTTGCTGTACACAGCTTGGATGGTTCCCCCCTTCCCCCTCCTGAGGTTCCGGACGGTTTTCCAGAAGCACCTTGGTGCCGACCGAAAAATCCTTCTCCATAGCTTCTCCGAACTTCTCCCACACCCGGCAGAGGCTGCCACCCTTCGAGTCTGTCGGTACCCTGCAACTGTTTCCAGAGTCCTCCCGGATAACATAACCTGGAAGGACTCCTTCTTCAGTCGAACGGCTTCCCTGACCACCGGGGTCCACCACGGTGTTCGAGGGTTACCGCCCCTTGAGGCACCTAAGACCTTGAGATCACAGCTCCTCACTGCTGGTGAAGTTCCCACTTCACCTGCACTATCCGTTTGGGCTCACGAGGTCTGTCCAGAGTCTTCCCCCACCCGTTGATCCAACTCACCACCAGATGATAATCAGTTGACAGCTCCGCCCCTCTCTTCACCCAAGTGTCCAAAACATGCGGCCTCAAATCAGATGATAAGATCAAAAAATCGATCATTGAGCCTAAGGTGCTCTGGTACCACGTACACTTATGAGCATCCTTATGTTCGAACATGGTGTTTGTTATGGCCATTCCATGACTAGCACAGAAGACCAACAACAAACGACCGTTCGGGTTTAGATCAGGTAGGCCGTTCTTCCCAATCACGCCTCTCCAGGTGTCTCCATCATTTCCCACGTGCGCGTTAAAGTCTCCCAGCAAGACTACGGAGTCCCCTACTGGAGCCCCCTGCAGGGCTCCATTCAGGGTCTCCAAGAAGGCCGAATACACCGAACTGCGGTTTGGGGCATAGGTACAAACAACAGTCAGAGTTTTCCCCCCCCATAACCCGAAGGCATAGGGAGGTGACCCTCTCGTCCACTGGGGTGAACTCCAACATAGCGCCGCTCAGCCGGGGGCTTGTGAGTATCCCCACACCCGCCCGACGCCTCACACCTTGGGCAACTCCGGAGAAGAATAGAGTCCAACCCCTATCCGGGAGTACGGTTCCAGAGCCAAGACTGTGCGTAGAGGTAAGCCCCACCAGATCCAACTGGTAGCGCTCCACCTCCCGCACTAGTTCCTTCCCCCACAGAGAGGTGATGTTCCACGTCCCCAGAGCCAGCCTCAGCTACCCGGGTCTGGTCCGTCGAGGTCCCTGACCATCACTGCCACACGTGTGACAGTGCACCCGACCCAAGTGGTTCTTCCTGTGAGTGGTGGGCCCACAGGATGGATGGATGGGAGGCACCACACAGCTTCGGCTGTGCCCAACCGGGCTCCGTGGCAAACCCGGCCACCAGGCGCTCGCTGTCGGGCCCTCCCTCTGGGCCTGGCACCAGACGGGGGCCCCGGGCTTCCTCCGGGCAGGGTCTGTCCTTCTCTTTCCCTTTTTTTCATGAGGTCGTTTTGAACCATTCTTAGTCTGGCCCCTCGCCTGACCAGCAGAGTGATTTAAGAAAAACTAAAACACTTTTGAGTATACAGAGCTGTGGTACCGAAAGTGCCGTTATTCCTCCAAATGCCACATAGAAAACAGTACATCTCATGTACCTGAGCCTTGCTGCTGCAGACACAAGCATATAGTAGATACACACATGCACAGGCCAATAGAGCTGTCTCTTACCACATCAATATAATGAACAGACACAGAAGGGATAGAGTTTCTCATTATTATGTTTATAAATTGTCCCTTCTCACATTTTCACTTGTCATTTTTCTGGCATCTACTATACAGAGAAATCGTTGATGGACAAGTCTGAGCAGACTTGGCGCTCTCACTGGGCCACAGGAGGTGCTATAGTGTGTCCAGATATCATAAAGGCTAAACATTCATCTCCTCTACCAAAGCCAAGTCCATCTGCTCTTGGTTATATGGGCCTTGGTGGCTACTTTATTGAATCAGAATCAGCAGTAGCAGCCGTGGTATGTTGTGTTTATACGCTTTATGATCTTTTGGCAGGTTAGTGAGTATGAAACGTCTGCTTCAAGTAGAGATCCATTTGACTCTGGGGTTTTCCTAAATGTTAGCTGTCATTGAATCACTTTAGTGATGGCAGTAAAAGGACACCATGCAGCCACCCAGAGAGTCTCTCTCTCTCTCTCGCTCACACGCCCCCCCTCCCCAAACATACAATAGGCTGAGAGAGGATGATAGCCCCACTGGATGACAGAGTTAGTCAAGCAGTCAATATTAAATATAGAGCCATTCAATAACTACATACAGCATGCGGTTCACAACGCCAAGGTCTGAGTACTAATTTCAGCACCATTCACAGTGTTGTTAATAATACATGTTTTTAGGTTTGGGGTATTTTGAAGAAACAATACACATACATAGTTCACTATTCATTAATTTAAGTGGTGGAAAGACTGAAAGAGGTAGAGGGACCATGATAAAATATGATTAAGATTAACAGTGAACTTTGACAGCAGAAAACTGACAAAGAGTGGAAGACAGATGGTAAAGAAAATTTAGAAAAATATTTCCACAAGAGTCAGTTATAGCTTTTAAATCTCAGTTTCATACCATAACAGTAGCTACACAGTGATGCATTACACACTGCTGCATAATGTCACAGAAATGGCATCTTTGTGACCCATTAATAAACATATCCTGTCTTAGTCTTGCTCTTGATTTCCCCATAAATATCATTGTGTCCTTTTTGTCCGTTTTCATCTATTATTCCAGCTCATTTTTTCTACCCGTCTTTTTTGACGTATTTATAGCACTTTATTGACGTTGCTCTTTTCTACATGTTCTCCTTATGTTCCTATAATCTCTCCTTAAGTGTAACCACACCAGCCCAATGCAAAAAACATTTTCGGTGGCGATAAATAGGCGAGTGCGGTCACTGTTGCGCCATGAAACCAGCACATCCTCGCTGGCAAGTAGAGCTGAGGACTATCCTCCTCAATCACCTCTAAGCCTTTTTCATGCAACACCTAAAATGAAGGATTGTAGCTACTGGAGTGGAGACAAGCCACTGTCTGCCTGGTGTAGATTAGCACATTCACACACACATGCAATTACGACACAAGACGGTGACACTCACACACAGAAAGATTAGCAGTGACAGGGGCCCTTGAGTACCTGACTGGCTGCAAAAGAAGCACATTGAGTCTTGAAAATACCGAGCTAACACTGATGACTAAAAAACATTAAATTGGCTGCCTCGGGGTCTAAAAAACGCAGCGCCATCAAACTGGAGACTGCTTTTGAACTGAGTGAATTCTGAGGGTGGTTGAGAGCGAAGGTGAAAGGGGGAAAGACAGAAAAGTAGAAAAAAAAACTAAGCACAAATGAGCAGAAACTGAAAACCTGTTGTGCCATTGAGTCAGTCACTAAAATACTAACTTCAAAGCAACTCAATGACATGACCAGCTGTTAAAGTGAAACTGTAAAATAATTCCTCCTCACGTCCTAAAACCAAATGTTAGACCAAATGGGTCAGACTCAATGCCACTCCGCTAAAAACCAACATTACCATACTGACTCTGTAAATAATGGACCTTCTCACCTCAACCATCAGAGAGCATCTTCTAGTTGTTACACTGTTCATATCATGTTTCCTCTTGGCGGACGGACTCACCACAGTCATTACGACCTGTCCAGATTGTTAAGCTGTAAATTCCAGCCCTCCATCATTAACCTATCTACATTTGTGCTCCTTGCTGGCTGTGTTCATTACGTCATTATCATTCTCTGTGCGTGGATGGTAATACCAGGTTGTATCATACCGCATGTCAGTATTGTGTATGACAGATTATGTGTTTTTCCTATTACGTTCCAACTACTGGTGAATTACTGGTGGATTGACTAGAGCGAAGAGCTGTCTCTGATGCTGCACCCAATTCAAAACCAAGTGGAATATGGATGTCCTCACTACTCCTTTAATGCGTTTCACTTCCACAAGTGGCTGATCCATCATTTTAAGTGTCATCCAATTCAGACAGTCGGTGGTTGCACAAACGCAACTCTCTGCAATTTCCATCCAGCAGAAGTCAATTGGTCCCATTTTGTGTTTACTGATAATATGCAGAATTTGCATTCAGTAACACATTAGGTCAAATGGATCTTGGACGCTGATATGTTGACACTGACCTGTGGCACCAGTGACAGAGGAAGGTTTTCCCTCAGAGGTTCCTTTGATCGCCTGCACTGAGATCTTGTACTCTGTTCCTGGAAACAAACCTGCAGGAAGACACATTTTTCAATCTCTAATATATTTCATTATACCACATGTTTATTTTTTTTAACTTTTCTTCCAATACGAAATACTTTCATCTTATCAGGCCTAACAATCTATCAAATGTACTATCTGAGATGGAAATTCACTTTTTGGTTAATCTGATTATAATTTAAACCACACGCAGGCCATAATCTATTATAAATCTCATGTAGACATTGCTTAATTTCAAGGGCTAAGAAAGACAAAATAGTGGGTAACCACTACTCTATACTATTACATGAACTCACAAATGAGTCTATCATCTGTATTTAAATTCATATTGGGTAGCAATTTTCAAAACAAAAAAATGCTTCGCAATAAACGTATTTCCCACAAAGTAATTTAGAGAATTTAGAGGCAAAGACAGAAATGCTTCCCTTCATTTCAGGCTGAGCTCTGGTAACATATAGTACTAGACACTGGTTAGCCAACTTGCTAGCAAACATGCTTTTCTGTCCGTTACAAAACTTACCGACAATAGTGTGTTTGGTGCGCGCCTCCTGACTCCTCTTTACGTTCAGCTCCTCCTCCTGTCCTGCCGGGCCAGTGTGTGTGAGCCTGAAGTGATCCACCTCAGCTGGTGGGTTCTTCCAGTCCACCTTGATAGAGACTTCTGTCTGGCCAAGAACTCTGATACCATCAATAGTGGAGACATCTGGGAAGGATACAAGTGTTGGACAGCAAGATGGAACTGGGAGTACAGAACTGACCCTTAAACACTTAAATTAAAGCCCCCGTAATCACAAGCATCTGCCCTGCCTACTCCCAAATCCTTGAGCTGGACGATTAATCCCTTCTAGCCTGAAATGTGACCTTCCTTGGGAGAGCACTATACTGGAACTTCGTTTTTTGGCATTCAAGAAAATATCATAACCAAACATGATATTAGAAAGTTTGTATTTTATTCTATCAAAATAAATCACACCTTGTCCTACAACGTACTGTGTCGAATATCTTCACTTAATTGTCAGGAAAACGGCCCACTGGAGTTTATGCATGTATATAAAACAAATAGCAACGCCATCTATGTGATATAGAACAATTATGTAGGCATTGCTCATCTTACATGATTTAAAAAATACTCCATCTCATTTATTGAAACATTGCAATGTAAATCCATAGACAGTGTAAATAATGCGCTTGTATTATTGTTTTCAGTCATTTGGCCCATGTCACAACATTCAAGTCAAATACCTTTTACACATATTCTAAGCACAAGTTAAGTGTTATAACACCTAACCTCTATGATACTATAAGTCAGCGGTACTATACAAACTGTAACATATCCAGACGAGGCGATATGCCATTTCATAAATATATACGAAATTCATTCCATTTAGGATATTAACATAGGCAGGAGGGATGCCAGAATTGGCAATATATGGTGAAAAAAGACAAATGGTTGTATCAAATGAAAAGGGTTAGAATTTTTTATGCTAGCTATTGGGTTTTTCCAAGGGAAAAAGAAAAACATTCACTTAAACCCTCTTTTGAAGTAGATTATCGTTTGAAGTTGAAAACTATGCGCCCAGTCAGCCTCATGCTGTGTACTCCTCACAGAACCATAAGCCAGATGATGGCGTGTTTTCTCATGCCCATTTGGGAATGCCAAGCTCTGCAAGGTTTTCAATGGCTAACCAGGCTAACCACACATTAGAGTCAAACTCAATCTCTCCCTCTGTCTGTCTCGCTCCCGCCCACCAATCCTGTCTAGTAATCTCTTTCTCTTCACATCTGTCTCTACCACATCTGTAAGCAAGTCCGATTTCCATTAAACACATCCGTGTAGGCATTTCCCTGTAATTACCTTTAAATTTAATGGTGAACAAACCAGTGCTTAATGAAACACTCAGTAATGACAGGCTGCAGCTTGTTCATTGCTTTTTTTGCATAGCATTTCCATAAGACATTTAAGGTAGATTTAAATACAGGAAAAAACTCCTCATCATGCAATTAATTTAGCATAAGTGGAACAGACTGTGCATGGATATATACCCTAATCACGTAACCGCCCACATTAAGAAGTGATCAAAAAGGGATATTCTTTAAATCTGCAAAGTCAATATTGAAAATGTAGTGGGGATCCGTCACCTCAAACTTGTCTATCTAAATGCCCTAGACATGACATCCCTGCCGCATCATTCTTCAATGGGTCACATCTGACTTTAAAACTACACCACCGAGACATTTAAAGGCAACATGCTGCACCCAGTCCAATTCCACTTCACCGGTAATTGATCTTAATCTGCATCATGCTCATTTAGTCAAGAGACGCAGACACTTTAAGGCTTCATTGTTGTTTTTCAGTCCTGCTCACAGCAGTCTGCGCTCACCTGTGGCGGCCTCAATCTTGTCTGCTTCACTTTGGATTTCTTTGATGACGGCATGCACCTGGACAATGTAGGTGACCCCAGGACTCAGTCCTGTGATGAGGTAGGAGTTCTCTGTGTTTGGAACCCGAACCTAGGAGACAGCGGGTTGTAGCAAAGGAGTTTTAAAAAAGAAAATTATGGTTCTATACTTTATCATTTATTTGACATACCGACAGATAACGAAAAAACATACTTGCTCCAGTGAACTCTTATCGTCTTTGGGATGATATGTCAGAATGTAATACTCTGCCCCACGAACTGATTCCCACTCAACCAGGAGAGAGATGTCTGTCACCTGGACCAGCCGCAGACCCTGAGGGCCGAGGACTGACAGAGAAAGAGATGAGTAGACACAGAGAGAAAAAGTTTAAAGAGGTTTTGCAACATTTTAATGCAATGTTCTATCACTTTGAACACTTCCTTGACTGTTTCCCTGAAAACCTATTCATCATATATAATCAGTATGTAAAAATGTAGTCTAATGCATGGCTATAATGTAGTTGCAAGCAATAAAATACAATACGGGATAAATACAGTTCTATCTCATTTTATATTTTATTACAACTGTGCTTTACTATATTGTCATCTGTAGGAAACAAATGATTTAGCATCACTGTGTATCAATTGAGATTTAGCCACATTTTAGTTCAAATGTGATTATAAATGCAAAGTTATTTGGTTATGTTGCCAGCACTGTCAATACAATCTCATTGATTGTTTATATAATAAATATTATTTATTGAAAACACTGTCAATGGTTTTGTTTATTTTGGTCAGTTTAATACATTATTATATATTTCTGAACTTATTAACTTATCTCTGCTTGAGAGATATACACTACTACTACTACTACAACAACTACTAGTACTACTACTACTGCTACTACTGCTACTACACTACTACCACTAACTGCTACCATACTACTACTACCTACCGCTACTACTGCTCTACCACTACTGCTACGACCGCTACTACCAATACTACTACTACTACCACATACCGCTCTACTGCTTCCTACCCACATACTGCTATACGCTACTACTACTACTCCTTACTACTACTACGCTACTACTGCTTACTACCACTACTACTTACTACCGCTTACTACTTACTACTACTACTACTACTACCGCTACTACTGCTACTACCACTACTGCTACTATCGCTTACTACCTACTACTACTACTTACTCCTACCAGTAACTACTGCTACTACCACTACTACTACTTAATAATAATAATAATAATACCACTCCCTGCTCCTACCGCTACTACTTACTCCTACTACTACTACCGCTACTACTGCTACTACACTACTACTACTAATAATAATAATACTACCACTACTGCTACTACCGCTACTACTACTACTACTACTACCGCTACTACTGCTACTACACTACTACCTACTATAATAATAATACTACCACTACTGCTACTACCGCTACTACTACTACTACTACCGCTACTACTGCTACTACCACTACTACCACTACTACTACTACCGCTACTACCACTACTGCTACTACCACTACTACTACTACTACTACCGCTACTATCGCTACTACTGCTACTACCACTACTACTACTACTACCACTACTACTGCTACTACCACTACTACTGCTAATACCACTACCACTACTACTGTATACTGTATGTCTTAATAAACAATCCTTTAGTTTCTGGTCACGGTTGAATCCATATTATTATTTGGTAAGGTAGTTCAGGCTTTTCAAACACCTTTGTTTTGAAAACTGAGGTTTCTTCCCAAACCTAAGATGGAAATAGGGAAATAGTGGTTATACAAGACCAAAGACCTTCAATGGAGAGGATGGAAAATAAATATGGCAGGGGATGAATAACAAGGTATAAAACTATGGTGTGGTACATTAATAAAACAGCAGCCAAAAGACAGAAGACAGCAAGTCAGCAGTGTTGGGGAGTGAGACTTTCCACAAACAAGAAGAACTCTGTGTGGGCACGATAGAGTGAAATAAATGGTAGATGGTGGTACACTCTGACAAGTACAAAAACATGTGAGATGGGTGGTAAAGGAGGCAACCATAACTTTGGCAGAGAAGGAATTCACATCAGGTTCAAATGCCATTCCACAAGTCAGGAAGCCAATGTTTTTTTTTCAAATGCAGCAATCGTTTCCATCCAGTAGCAGTTAATATCCCCCTGTTGCTACTCTAGGCACGACTATCAACAATCTTCACCCTCGAATAATATTTCAGAACAGCTGTGGTGAATAAATTAACATATTAAGATTGGAAAAAGTGGAAACTAATAGTGATTTGTGTCTTCTTTGAGGAAAATATGATTGAAACAAGATGTTTGGATTTCTTAAATAAATCTCACCCGCTTTATATCGAGATTATCCCATTGGATGTGGTTGCTAAACTTTCCTCTTTTTTTAACTCTAATCTGATGGATAGACAAGAGTTCAAAAATTATTTTCATTCATTGTTAAAGCACCACTGATTCTCTTAACCACATGGCATCTGCCTTTGATTGTGGAGAGAACAAATAATAATATTCAAGCTATATTAATATTGATGGCAAGGAACTACCGCTGCTTTACTCGATGTCAAATATTTCTAAATCTTCAAGAGTCATGTCATCACCCAGGGAGCAGATTGACATTCATCATCCAGGTGTTTAAATGGCAAGTAGCCAAATAAAACAAAGAATGTCTCTTCTTCTCCCGTGGCTTATTACCACTGTTATTACTAAAACCTAAAAACAACACAATGTATTTTTTTTTCTTACCTCCCACTTTCCCTTCCTCCCTGACTTTTCCTCTGACACGGTGTCACTATTGATGTTGGACTCCATTCAACAGCACCTACACATGAGCCTGCCACCGCAGAGCAAAACACAGCTTGAAGAAACTAAATCACCATGCAGGGTTTGACATATATGACCTGGCTGCTACTGTGAAGACCGTGGTGCAGGACCTGCAAATGGTTGTAGAGCTTTTGTTTTGGTGGATCCACACATAACGTTAAAAATCCCCTTCTTAAATTGTGTGCTCTGGATTAAGTGTAGAGTAAGAAATGACATAGACACACATATCCAGAGATTGACATGAATATTATTTTAAAACTTATTTTGTAGTCTAAGCGACAACATTTTGTGCAAAACACCTGCAGCTGAAAATATCCTTAGAAATGTCATATTATGAACTCAGTGAATTAAACTGGCCTGGCTGCGGCTGCTCACCTTTCTGCTTGCCTGACCTTAAATTGCCATAAAATGACATTTTGCACTCTGCTCCTGAGGCAATACAGTAATGGCGATTTGGTAAACTGTGCATTAAGCAGGAAAGGCGATGATTCTTCTTGGGGGTCAAAGTCAGGTGGAGTCCCAAAAGACTGACAGGTGTTCTTATATTCCTGTGGTATTACAGTATGTGACCTTATGTCATTCGTTGTCTAGAGGCCATAGCTGCCAGTGGTCATGGGGTCAGCCCACTGAAAAGAGCCCATCAGCTGCTCCATCTGAAATAACTGTTGGAGAGATGCTTTAAATTCCCCAGAAGTAGGTCACTATGGCCATCATGATAACTGCAATAACTTAAGGTTCAGTCAGAGACACTTGCGTCAATAAACTGACCATTTATTGCAAATAGTGATGAGACACAAATTACAGGTGTTAAACCTCCTCATGATCACGGCCCGGAGAGAGAGAGAGAGAGAGAGAGAGAGAGAGAGAGAGAGAGAGAGAGAGAGAGAGAGAGAGAGAGAGAGAGAGAGAGAGAGAGAGAGAAGAGAGAGAGAGAGCAGAGATAGAGAGAGGAGAGAAGATATACGCTCGCTCTCTCAGTCCTCTCTCTCGCTCTCTCGCTCTCTCTCTCTCTCTCCCTCTCTCTCTCTCTCTCTCTCTCTCTCTCTCCCTCTCTCTCTCTGAGAGAGAGAGAGAGACAACTGTCAGGTTAAAAAGACAGGCCTGTACACCTGAATGAAAATGCTCGATATTAGTAGTCAGGTGATAGAATCTTCAAATGTCACAATAGAAAAAACACAGGTGTAAATAATAAAATGAATGGTAGCTGAGTTCCATTTAGCTACTTTGGTTTTAGGGTTCTGGTATTGTGCTTACTGCCACACTGCCATGACTTACTGGGACAGGCACAGAGCAATTATTATTAATATTTTTAACAGTCGCGTGCTTTTCCTTCTATAAAAGGTTGAAATGTCTGCTGTAAAAAAAGGCCTATTGTGTATAAGTTTACAAACCAAGGATGTTGCAGCATGAATCAAACAGATGATAGCAGATAAGCTGGAACAAGCATCATTTGATTGCCTAAGTCCTAAGAATTCATTCAGGGAAAGTTTTTACTAAATGACATAGGAAGGAAATGTATATGAAGGTGAACTGGGCTTTAGGGGCAAGTGTTATAGTTTTAATGGTCCCAGAGCTCCTTGTAGCATCTGCGTTTTCCATAAGATGGCAGTTAACATTCACAGCTTAATGTCAGCAGAGCCGTAGAGGTGACCAAATAAAAAGGTGAGATGTGAATCTTAATTCTCACGAGAAACACAGATCACACTACATGCAAGCCTGGGTCATAAAAAGTTATTATGCTGCTCCACAGATATATAATTCACCCATAAAAAGATCATGGTGGAATATGCTTACTCAGACAACATTCATCTCTACAGGACACAGAACAAAACCTGTATGAGTGATCTATGTCTGCAGGGATAAAAAAAAGAAAATACAGTGGTGAATGCTTTTCTTATTGAATTATTCACCACTGTCTGACCATCAAAGGCAACAATAATGCATATTTAGTCCACTATAATGCTGCATTTTGTGGATTCACACGAAAGGGGCTAACATTCAGTGTAGGCTATGTGTATGAATATCTCAAGTTCAACTTCAGCACTTGCCCTTTGAGCGATTAGAGATCCCAAAACAGAAGAAGCTTACTAACTAACTTTAGCTTTGTTGCACCATTTAGTCTACTTTATTTTAACCATTATAGTCAGTTTTGAGACAAAAGTCGTTTTGAAGTGTGAAATTCAAAAGCCCCATTACTTGATAGCTTAACTTCGAATTGAATATAATGCATGGAAGAGTAAACGACACATTAGACATAAAATAAAATAATTGTTAGTGTTAACAGACTGGAGCTGTATTGTGACTAACTAGTGCTGACAAGTTCCCGTCTTAGCTCGCTAGTTATTGGTTATGCTAACTAGTTCACCAGCTAACGTTAGCCCAGCGAGAACTCCCACCCTCTAGTCTAGCAACACTTATTTTACGAGTTATTAAGCATAAAATGAATTTTGGTTAACAGTTTATAGCTTACCTAATGAACAGTCTTCGCCATAAAAGCCTTCCTCACAGATGCACTGGCCATCCACACACTGGCCGTTACCAATGCAGTCATTGGGACACTTCTGGACGCTGCAATCCTCGCCGGTAAAGTGCGGGAAACACACGCATTTTCCATCCACGCATTGTCCCTTGTCGTTGCAGTTGTCTGGACACATCAGCTGGCTACAGTCCTCTCCTGTGTAGCCCTGATGGCACACACACTTTCCATCCACACATCGGCCGTTGTCATTGCACTCGTCAGGGCAGGAGGACACTGAGCAATCTGGGCCTTCCCATCCTGGGTTACAGAAGCAGCTGCAGGTGTCGGGTTGGTAGGTACCATGCCCACTACAGCTTGTGTCCACTCCTTGAGAAAGAGAAGGGTGAAAAAGTGTTATTGTATGGTTGTCAGGTAAATGATTTATAGGATATAATAAATAAGGATGCAAAATAACATTGTTTGGCGCCTCCTCTCGACTGCAAACTCCTCTTTCCTCTTGTTACCCAATGAACAGCGGGGGAAAGTAGCTAAGGTATGCCACATTTACATTTTGTACTTTTTATTTAACTACAATCTAATATATCATCATCAGATAAAAAAACTATATATTATTGTAGATTGAGCTACATAGCAGTGTGTAAAGTCATTCAAATTAGCTCCATCTTTACTATAACATAAATGTACACATTAAGCATCAATAATTATAATCCAGTAATATAATACATATTATTATGAAATTGGTCATTCTGCATGTGGTATCGCTACTTTTACTTAAGTAAATGATCTGTTGACTTCTTCCAGCGCTGCCTATGAATTGTGGGTCAACTTCATTAGGTTGTGGCACAGCTTACCTATAGCCCCACCGCTTCCACAACATCCCTGAGTACATTGGGTCTTTAGGTAGTTGACTTCTTCCTCCAGCCCGTTGACTCTGTACAAGAGTGACTTGAAGCTTTCAGACTCTTCACATTCACACTTTGGTGTATTCAGCCTGATGTTGTGTCTGAAGATGATGTCATTTTTTCCATTTGTAGTGGTCTCTGTCTGCAGACCTACAGAATAGGACATACATTCAACTTTTTAATGTTTCGATACTGCCTTGGATCACAATGCTCACTCACAATGATACAAGTATGTTTAGTATAATATTCATTTCCAGGTGAACAATCTAATTAAATATTACATACTACTGAAAAAAAATTAAAATAAACCAACTACATTCATTTAACATATTAATCTTCACAATGAAATACATGCAAGTAATATCACTGTGTTGAAAATGTGAAAAAATCTCATTCTTATCATCTTTCGTACATTAATCAGTTTCTTTAACTCTTGTTGTTTACATATTCTCATCCAATTTTCTGAGCTTTCTGCATACACACTCATACACCACTCATATTCTTTCTGTAATTATTCTCAGTTGCATACTCTCTTGCTCTAATTCTTATTTTGGTTTATGACCTGTTTTGTCCTCAGTTGGCAGGCTCTCAAGTTTACAACTGGAGCTCCCTGGGATGTCAATTTTATAGACGTGGCTGAAGGTGACTCCCTGCTCTGGGGCTGGGGGGTCTGGGGGGTTAGTGGCGGAGCTGAAGTGTGACACGATGCAGAGTAGGACCAGCAGGCACAGGGCCCTCCACAGGAGTCTGGTAGTCATGGCTAGAGAACAAGAGAAAAGCAGATAATTGTTATTTTTTCTGATCCTTCAGACTACTTTTGGGGGAGAGTGGGGATGTTCTGAGCCATCAGAAAGCACAAGACTATTTGTCCAAAAAAAACACAGTTTAGGGAACCTCTTTGTAATGTCTTTGTTTTTATTGGAAAGCATCTGTGAGCACTGACTGGGAGGTAATCCTTTAAAAATGTGATAATTCAAAGAAAGCAGGGATTGGCCCCTTTGAGACGAACAACTATCATAACTGCATTGTTTCCATGAAATAGTAAAAAGGAAAGAAGGGTAGTTTGTGGTTTGAACAGCAGTTATTGTTCCAGGACAGAAACCAAAAACACAAAAGTAGTTACTTTTACAACAAAATTGTGGTAGAAGGTACGCTAAGCTTGGCAATGAAAATTGCTCACCTCAAAAGCACAACTCCAAAAAGATAGGATTATTCATTTAGATAAAGTTGTTTTTACCTTTATACAATAAGAACATCAATAGAAAAACAACTGAACTAATCACTGCTGACTGTTAGGCTAATCAAATGCACTTCCAAGAGTCTCACAAAGTGCAACATAAGACAATTCTTCAAATGGAGATGAAATATATATTCCATCTGTTTTTTTTAGTGTGAGTTCATACACGATGTAGAGATTGAATCTTTGGCATGAACTCTGTGTAACAGACTACCGAAACTGTAGATGTTTGTCGTCACAGCTGACTGGATCTGAGTCTCCGGGTTGAGGACAGAAATACTCTCCAGTACAAGGCAGAAGTTACATTACATTCAGTGAGGCACGTTGCTGTATATTTAATCATTGTGTCACTGTGGTGTGTGTGTGTGTGTTTGTGTGTGTGTGTGTGTGTGTGTGTGAGAGAGAGTGTTGGTGTCTCATTCCACAGTATGGCAGCAGAAAGTGAGCAGTCATCACTTTGCCAGAGATCATTTTGCAACAAACCATACATTGTGCTCAGTCAGGCAGTTCAGAGCTTCAGAAACGTGTCCTCAGTGATGATGTCATTGGGTCTAATGACAGTGATGTCATGTGAACTTAAAACCTTGCAGCAGCAAGTGGCTTCCCCAGGAAGCCAAATTACATGCTTTCAAAATAATAGGCCTGGTTTAACCTTCAGTAGGCCTTCTTTTTTTAGACTTTGGTCTCAATTTAACATTCTGCTGTAAAAGTTTGAATTGCGGCAGAATACACTTCTGATCTAACTGGGCTGAACTTGTGTGGTCTATGGAAACACAAACCCTCTAATACAGTGACCAAAAAGAAAGCTCAGTAATAAAATGTTGTGGGCCCTGCTGTGATGCTTGACTGCTGGAAAACTGCATTGCAATATTATACCATACATGCTTTAATAAATATGTTGGATTAGTTTAAAATCATACAGGATTGTTCAATGGAATATGCATGTTCTGCAAACCCCAACAGTTGTTACAATACTGCACACACTTTATATAACCATAGAAGACAGAAACAGAAAATAAAGACAGGAAAGTGTGACCCCAGACTTTATTAGCATGACATGGTAATTAAAAAGAAATCGTATCCTCATTCTCTCTTATTTTGAACAAAGTATGTTTCAGTCAGTTGGGAACTATTACAGTGGAATACAATATTTGTGTAAATTAGTAATATTATTCTAACTTGCTAACTTTGTTAGATGCAGCTTTGAAGAGGAGATGTCAACCAATTAGAAACCAAAACATTGGCCCAAAGACTAAAACAGATGGAAAAGTAGTAAATGTGGGGAGAGAAAAACAAAAATCCCACAGGAGCATTTGCCAGAACATTAAAATGTCAACAAGTGGATCTAAATCCTGCCAATCCTGAAATGATACCATTATCAGATTAACAGAGTGGTTGAGAATACCTAAAACTTCTGAGGGTGTAAAAGATGGGAAGCTACTTCACTTACTCAATTGGACACAATTTGTTTTCAGTAAAATAAACTTTGGCTTTGTATGAATCCTCCCTCTGATGATTTAGACAGGTTCCAACTCAATGTGATTAAAAAGTCTCCAGTCCTTCAAATAGACATGTAATTACCACAACCTGTTTCTAACTTGTCCAAACTCAATACAGCTGACCTTGTTTGGTTATTTTTGCTGACTATTGGATTGCTGCTAGTCAAAAGCTTGAGGTCGCAGGCTGGTGCCTGTGCAAGAAAACCAAGCTATGACATCACTGGGAAATTGCTTTTTCTTACCCTATGCGGTAGCCACAGCTTTAGTGGGTGTTTCATCAATGGCCAAGACTTTGGAGGGCAAACCAGCGATGACGTAAAAGAGACATTAAGAGTAGGAGATGGAGAGAGACAAGAGGAAAGTTGGGGAAATGTGAAAAAAGACTTTAGATTGAGAGATTAAGTGAGTGAGAGAGGGAATGATGGAGAGAGTGTGTTTGATTCAGTGACAGTCTAGCAGTTAGCCACATTATAGGCAGTATACTATAGCCATGTGGAATGACACTGAGCACTGGTGCATAGAGATGCTTAACAAGCATGTTTATAGCTCCCTGTCAAGGTTTTTATTTGATGCTCACCATTTACAGGCCCTTTTCTTATTTCTTTTGGAGGAGATAGCACTGTGACCTTCCAAGCATAGCAGAGGGCCGCTACTGAGTGCTAAGAATGTCCCGGTGTAGGAAAAGAGAGCCATATGGAGGGATTAATGGATAGAGGAAATGGGGAATAGAGAGGGAAGTGGGGCAGTCACATTTGAGAGTTACTGCCAGAGAGATGGATGATTGGGTAGAAGAATGGTTGGATGCATAGAAAAATAGGGTATTTTGATTGATTGATGGATGAACAGATGGTTGAATGGATGGATGAATGGATGCCTAGATGGATGGGTGGGTGGATGGATAGATAGATGGATATATGAATTGATGAATACATTAATTGATGGATGGAGTAATGATGGTGTGAATTATGGATAAATAAATGAACAAATAGGTAGGTTGATGGAGGGCTAATTGAATGGATAAATATATGGATACATAAATGAACAAATTAATGGATTGTTTAATGAGGAACATGATTGATTGATAAATATATATATATAGATAGATGGATGAATTGATAGTTGAATACATGGATGGATGGTGGTATGGATATATGGATTAATAAATTAAAGGATGGATGGATGCATGGATTATTGTCTGATGGATCAATGGATGAATTAGTTGATAGAGGAAGGGCTGATGGATGGATGGATGGGTACATGAAATAATGGGTTAATGGCTAAAGGACTAATGATAGATTGATGGGTGGGTTAGAGGAACGTTGGATGGATGGGTTAATGGCTCGTGGATGGATTAGAGTAAAGATAGATGGATGGATGGGTTAATGACAGGGGGATAGATGTTTGGATGGAATGAGAAATATAATTTAGTATAGTAAGCAATTTATATACAACTGGATAACATACTGGTTGTATGCAGTATGAATTTCCTGCCGTGGCACAAAGCATGACAGAAGGTTTTTAGCTAGATTATTGTTAAAACATAAGGCATTTACTGGATATTCTTCAAGGGACCAATAACATAAAGACTCTAGTTTGGCATCAGATTCCAGCATATTCATGATCTAAAAGCAGTTGACTGTCATTAGTCACTGTAAGTCAATATGTATAAGACTAAAGCAGAAAAACAGAGTCGTTTCAGTCCAGCAGACGCTCTCACTCAGCACATTGGCCATCCAGATAGCATTTCAGCCTGGCTTTCAAACCCTCCCAAGTAAGATTCAACACGTACATGAACACAGTTGAAAATTCCTTCCTGACAATAACTCCTCTATGTCAAAGCAGAGCGATGTCAATGGGCCTGTAAAATGTTTGTTGACTACTTGTGATGTGTGTTCACTCTTTTATACAAGAGAAAGAAGTGCGTGGGACTCTGGCCATGTGTGTACAGTATGTGTGTGAAACTTGTCATTGATAGCTTACAGAGACAAGGGGGGATTGCCTCCACATGTACTGTACAACATCAATTTAATCACCAAGAGACAATACTGTCTGGATTCACAGAAGGCTTCATGACAAACTGTATTCTTCTTTCTAAAACTCTATGTATTCCCTTTAGAGCTTTGGAAACAGTGAATGCTCTTAACATTGGGTTGAGATAATCAGGGAATTGGAGTGGAAGACTACAAGTGAAACAAAGACAAACAGCTGTAGAAAAAAACTTGTATTGGGAATACAGAGAGATAGGCAGAAGAACAAGACTTAGCCAGTCTGTGCACATTTACCCTATCCTCTCTAGAGAACCATTAAGCCTCAGACAAAAGGGAGACTGTTTCGCCAGGTTTCAACTCAATGCAAATCTCATTGGACCAAACCAACAAGCCTGAGGAAGAGAAGAAGGGAGGGTTTAAAAAGAGGAGCAGCGAGGTGCTGCATTTATATGCGGTTGCAAACTTGTGGACGTTCCTTTTCTCTTCCTCTCTTCCTCCCTTCGCAGCATCTTGCAGACAGAACGGGGAAACTAAAATGAATAAAACGAACCTGAAAACAATTATCGTCTGAGAGCAGAGCACATATCTTCACAATTCTGTCTGCCTCCCGCTGCCTTACAGACCACAAGTAGCCCTCGATAAGGCCCTCGCTTCATCAGAACCATAGAGGCTTCATTTCCCTTAGTGGGGCTGTCAGATGAATACCTAACCAACTGAAAAGAAACAAAAATATAACAACCCGAGCATTAATAAAACCTAAGCCTAAATTCGTGACAGCTACATTTTTGAAAAAATACAAATATTTTCTGTGCCCAAGGGCCATTTTCAATCAGTGGAAGTAAATGAAAGAAACTGCAGTTGTGAGCTTTCCATGAAAGCAGTCACGTTATGCAATCTGAACACTTTATTTTAGGCCACCCACTCACGGTTGTGTGGGTCTTTCTCTCTCTCTCTCTCTCTCTCTCTCTCTCTCTCTCTCTTCTTTTCTCTCTGTATCCCTCTCTCTATCATTTTGCATGGCTGAGGGCCCACATCTGTAGCTCATTTTGCGAGGGCTTCTGTGTATTCCCTGAGCCAGCACAGTAGCATTAAAGGTAAATCTACTGGATCGACAGCCCTGTGAGAATATCTATCACCCCCGCACATAGTTATTATAAATATTTATGTTATTATCATAGAGGAAAATTAATGCTGGCAGCTTTGTTGACAGACAATATAGGATTATCGTCAATAATGTGGAACTGGATACACAAATCATAAATAATAACTCAAATACATTTTTGCAGAAATTAAAGGCTCACAGCAGCTCTAAAGGGAAATTAACTCTGTTGAATTTCGCAAATGTCTGAACATTTATGAAAGCTCAAACTAGCTTTAAAGTGAACAAAATGTCCAAATGTTTTTAAAGTATTTAACTAAAATAATAACTTTTTAAACAATTACAATTAAGTAATTTTCTTCAAAATGTTACTTAATTAAGTAAAAGTGCTCATTATGCAGAATCACCCCTGTCAGTGTAATATTATTATATTGCTGGTTAATGTATTGGAGGATTTATTACTGATACATTAACAGGTTGTGGTGCTTTAATGTGTAGTCCATGTTAAACATATTTAAACTGTTTTATACTGTATTATAGTTGTATGTTTTGAAGATAAAATCTTAATTTGTAAAGTAACTCTTAACTCAAGCTGTTAAATAAATGTAAGTGGAGTAAAAATTTCAACATTTGGGTCTCAAAGGTAGCTGGATAAAAGCATAAAGTTGCATTAAATAAAAATTCTCAAGTAAAAGTACCCACACATTTATAATTAAGTACAGCACTTTCCGACACTGAACAATTTACAGCGCTTCCAATGGATTCTGTGAATTAAGAAAAACATTAACAACTTTACACTGAGCACCAACTCTTTAATGCTCACATCTCTTCATTTACTGTGTCAAACCCCATCATATATCAATATTTATCACTGACCAAGACTTCAACAAATGTCTTGTTGCCATGCAAACCCAAACTAACATAAGAACAGCTCCTGTCCCGTCACACTTCATAAATTCCAGGTGTCCACACAGACGGTCATGCAACTGAAAGCAGAGTTGGGGTAAAAATCTGCTGTTGTGGACTGTTTAACCCAAGTCTTACCATCCATCTGATCATAGCCTGGTAGATGTAGAAAAAGAGGTGAGACAGGGAGGAAGAGGAAAGGAGAGAGTGAGGGAAACACGACTAAGGGAGTTTAGATGGATGGAGAGAAAGAAAGGGAGAGGGGAGAGAAAGAAGCTGAGAGAAGGCTGAGACTCAATTTGTAACAGTTTTAGAGCATACAGATAAATAGAGAGAAAGAGAAGCAAAAGGGAAGAAAACACGTAAAGGAGCCCCTTCGGACGATGTAAAGAGCACAACAGAATGACCAACTTTGAAAGAACAACTTTCTCTTAATAGAAATAGCTTCCATTTAATCAACTATGTTTAGAAATATCATAAAATGAATTATCTCTGAAATGGTAACACACCTACAGGTTAATGGGACAAGTAATGACCAGTTAACCAAGTCCTTTAATAAAAAAAAAAGACATATTAAGGAAAGTACAAATTAAGTATCATGCTTAATAAATGAGAATGACAGAGAATGACAAATTAAAATGTTGCCTTACCCTAGAGGGTTTTCTTAAACTTTCTCCTCCTCTTCTCTCTTTCTTTCTCTCTTTTCTCTGAAGGACTGAGTGTCACCAAGCCTCTCCCTCTGCCACCTGTTGACGGGCCACGGCCAATGATTCAAAGACCTCCACACTGCCAGAGACTTTTGCTCTCTCCCTCCCTCTTCAATTGCTAGAAACTCTCCCAAATGCCAATAGGCCAATGGGTAGTTAGTTTGGGAGTGTCTCCTCTCCTCAGATGATTGAATGAAAAGTGAGAGGGAGAGGAGATAATGAGCAGCGTTTACTTGCTCTTTTCCTGTGAGTTAATGCCTCTTACCTTGCTTCTTCATCGTCTCAACACTTATGTCACTCTTTAATAACTTTAAACATTTTTTTTTATAATAATCGTTTCCTCTCCCCATATGTGTTTGGTTATTGTAGCAGAGGAGGTTGAAATTAATCTCTATAGCAGACGCCGTACGGGGATTTACACAGTAACTGGATAAAAGTTGGATTCAAGGGGGCAAGATCGAAGCCAAGAAAAGCATAGAATCGGATTAGGATAGAAGGAACCAATGGGGAGAGGTTATATCTGATAAAAGACATTTTTAAAAGTCTACAGAAGAAAACACTCAAAACAAAGGGCATATTTATATTCAAATGACAGGGCTACAGCAGTGGTATGCAGATCATATTAGATAGAGACAAACAACAACACTATTTCCTGGAATTAAACCTTCTGGGGTTAATAATGGAGCATTTATTTATTATTGGTGGGATGATTGGCAGTGAGACACCCGAAAGTCTTGATTTGATTTGACATTCACATACCTTTCTCCCCGAAATTTTTCTCAGATTATTTCTGTGAGAACGGGCCACCGCTAAGCGTGCTGTGAGGACACATAGCAGGATAAATCCTTCATGCCGACAGAGAAACCGCAAAATCCCCTCAGACTGCATTACGGTCACTTCATAGCACGCAAATAATTTTTTTTTTTAGCTTAAGTTTGAAATTCTGTTAAGCTTGTATCTATACACTAAAATGTGAAAACTTGCAGACAGCGAAGTGCATGCATACAAAAAGAACACTCACATCTGCATCTACCAACATGACCATCACCAAAGACCCCAGGTGTCAAGGTTGGCAACACTTTAAGCTGACAGCGGCTGTTTGACTCTAAATATATGAGTAAGGGTTCACATTTCTGTGGGAACAAAGTGGGATTGTTGATAAGTGAAACTGGAGCTGAAGCTGAGGGGGCAGGTGTGGCTTGAATGTTTAAATTTACTCTTTGACATGTTGGATAACTATTGGTTTTTGGTCCATCTGTCTGTTTACACAACATCTGATAAGATGCTTGGTCCCATACTATAGCACTCGGGACACAGGAAGGCAATTAGAAATACTTGAAAACTGAGACTGAGATGTACGAATGATACACATGAAGCTGTATAGCAGCTGAAATGCTGGTATAGTAAATTATCACAGATAATAACGACAAAGAATTTGAGAATAATACACGTAATGAAGAGAAAGTGTTTTTTTCATGGCTAAGATCTACAGCACATAAATACAAATGAATACAAACTGGTCATGGTTCCCACGGGTCCTTGAAATGAAGACACATGAAGACATCTTTTGGTCAGTTGGGGCAACAAGCTGTAATCACAATATTGACACACTTTCACCGAGGTAATATAGCTACCATGATGGCAATCTTTTGCTTATTAAACATCCGGTAAACACAGCAGCATTATCATTCATTTGACTCGTGTTTTGGTCCAATATTGACTTTCCCTTTACTGTAGCTCTGTGTTGCTCTCCACTGACTCCTGAGAGAAGTATTTGCCTCTTAGAAGCTAAACATTTTTTATTGCACATTTGCCAGTTTTTAGAAAAAAAGCTGAAAGAACAAGGATTATATTGTTAGCTCTGAGAGGTCACATAACTCCTGAAAGATAATATCTGTCATTCTGCTACAGTGTCTGCAATGTTTTTAAAAGCAAACTGCTCCCTGGACCAGGGACAGAGATGAATGAATCACCGGATGCTCCATAATGACACAGCCATTACAGACGGTTTAATTTGTAACCTTGGAACATCAGTGCATGTAATGTTCAGCCTCAGATTTGGTGCTGCAGAAGAGCTTTCTACCCATTTTATTTCCATGATCAGAGAGCTACCGATACTAGGACACTTTTAATTATGCTATGCTAACAGAATAAAGACGACAAAAAATTAATTAAGTGGCCTTGAACTTTTATTTCATCTGCTTCAGATAAAGAACAAAGCTCTTCAGTCTTTGTCATTAGAAAGAAGAATCTGGATGTAATAATTAACTTTGACTTTGAGTGGAAGGGTAAAATCCTGGAATCAGATATGAAAGATAGTAACACTAATTTGATATCCCCATAACTCAGAGACCTCAAAAAAATATTTTCCCTCACCAAATTGGTTATACAGTACTTTAGAAATCAATGACTGCAGAGTACTGTCATACGGCAGTGCATTTTAAATTTAAATTTAAAACTGCTTTCATGTTTGTCTGAGGTCCATAGACCTCCCAAAGAGACTTAAATGGGAGTCATGTTGTACATTAATAACAGTAAGCAGTATTGCTCATACATTCTGTGACATACTACTACTAGAGAAATGCTACTGCATGCAACAGTGAGAGGTATAGCCTCTATGTGTGTATGTTGGTATCATGTTCAGCACGTCTTTTTGCCAATACTTGTGTCCATTTTTGTGTGTGAGAGTAGAGATGTGAGCGGACTGTTATTGTTTATCTTTAGATAGAACATTAGCTTCAAATGTTTGGATCCAATTACTGACTCTTTGATTTAGACGTAGCCAAACTGATTCCAAACCAGCACCGAGGAATGCAGTAACACACACGCACACCACACACACACACACACACACACACACACACACACACACACACACACACACACACACACACACACACACACACACACACACACACCAATCACTCAAATTGCAAAGTTGTCAACATGTTTGTCACAAATGTCAACAAGTGTTAAGTTTCTGTTCCGGCTGACAACTCGTCAGAGTGCTTTTAATAATTTTGGGAACATTTGTCAAAAGATCCTTTTACCTTGGCCCTTTGTAGTTTAGTTGAAAATATCGACCAATCACAACCTTCAAAAGCGTCCTTCCTCCTATCCTTCCTGTTGAGAAAAATAAGAATGTAGTATATTTATGCCTCCCCATCCCTTATCTATCCATACTCCTTCATCATTCAAACTTAACAAATGTGTGAATCATTCCTCACAAAACAACGGAAATCCTTAGCCTCAGTGAATATAAAGGATACACAGCATGTCAAATCGGCACATTAAACTTCATTTGTGCTCTTTTCACTCGTCTGCTGCTATGACATGCTGGGTGGGAGGTGATGACATTCACAGCACTTCATGGGACAATGAGAAAATGTCTCATGCATGTACTTCCAGAGAAATGTGACTGTTTCGCATTGTAAGAACTTGCTGGTTTTCAGCCCATGTCGGGAAACGTACCCCACATTAACAGCAGATGTAACAGAGCTCTCACAGAACTCACAGCGGGGAGGATTTTATATTATGTTTGCTTTAATGTGATGCCCGTCTGTACCCTGTTTCCTCTTGCTGAACTCTTATTAGAAGTTTCCACATCTTTTAATTTCCCCACACCTTTTAAGTTATCCCTGTTCTTTTACTGCCAGACCAGAAGTTGACACTATCAGAATGCAAACTATGACAAGCTAGAAGGTCAACCCACTCGTTTTATATCGGGTCAGCAGGGTGCTGACTTCAACCGTCGTCATCTGTCCATTTATTTTAGTGTCTTTTGCTGCTTTGAAATCCTCATTAAAGCAAAGTTACAACTTTCAGTATATGAGATAGAAGTGGATCGGCTTCCTCTCCCCTGTGAAGCTTTCCTCTAAATGTTAAGCACCTTTTAGATGAGCAGCCTCTCTTACTCTATGTGATGGATAAAGCTGCTTTATTTTACTACAACACACTTGAAAAATATAAATATAATACTTGTAGAAATAAAACTTGTGGTGTTAAGATACTGACAGATTTACAATGCACGAATATAGAACACATGTCTAGAAATGACTGGTGGGCTGCACAATAACAACAATACTTCATCATGATATATTGCTTCGTTTCTTGTGTTCTCTTGAAGACAGCGGTAAATATTGACCCAGACATCACTTCCACATCTACTTTTTAATTAGGTTGGGATCTGGTTAGTAGAGTTAGTCATGGCATGTGGTTTACATTTTTCTCATGATTTTTTAAACATTGAGCCCAGACACAAGCTTCAAAAACAGGGACGCATATCATTATCAGGCTAGAAATGTTTTGTTGTAAGCGAAAGGATGTCCATCACCCTGCTTTTGTATTTATTGGGTGATTAGTGTCCTCAGGAAATACAAAGCCATGCTTGATGTAGGCCAAGACCCTTTCTTAGCCCGTAAACCCGCAGATAGCTAATCATAGAGGTCGTCTTTGGGCATCGCTGCTAGTTGGTTGCTATGCTACAGATTAGGACGCATCATACAAAGCTGTGGTCAGGAAACAATAGTTAGTGTTGCTAATTTAAGATGGAAAGCATTGTTAAAATCCTCAACATGCAACATTCTTTCCTATGAGAATAAGAGAGGAGAGCAACCTCAGTAGGTGCAATAAAATTAGAAGCTTGACGTTAATTGTACAACCTCATGACCAAAGGGCAAGGCTACTTTCAAATTATTTCAATACATTCTTAGACATTTTGTTGTCTCACCGTATAAAGTTTTATAGTGCATTCCTGTCTCTTACTCACATGCCTTTCATTAAATAATCATCTTAATGAGCACTAACTCAGCAAAGTTACCTCAGACTCTTTTAATATTCTCAAATTGTGAAATGTCTTTTGATAGAACTAATAATAAGCAATAAGCATTATTGACATACCTCGATCTTCCTTCCCGACATGTTCTCTTCAGCAGGTTTTGGATTTGAGTTTGAATCCTTGCTAAATAGAGGAAGTAATTTACTGTCCACTCCTCTTCGCCAGCTGCAGCTCTTCGCTATCATCTTGTTTTTCCTGCCAGCTAAGATAAATAGTAGCCCTCCTGATGCTCATATATTTCTAGCTAGAACAACCATATGTGAGAACTTGCAAGCGTTGCTTACCAAAGGTATTTAAACTGCATAATGTCCTGCCATAATAAACATGATACTTGGAACATTACCGGCAACGCTAAAGATGTCATTAACAGAGCTAGCAACTGCGATTTTTATTTTCAGGAAAGTTTCAGATTGTTCTTGTGAACATCTACATTAGCCAAATCTCTGTCCAAAGGTACTGTAACAAAATCCACCTCTTATCTCGAATACTCTCAAATGAAATAATCTATCACTTTTCTTTAGGGTTCTGAGATTGAGTGTTTAACTCATTCATGATTCTCTCTCATTGAAGCCTCACATTCATTAACCGGCTAGTTAAAATTGGGCTTTTATCTTAGAAACAAGTCTTGCTTTTTGTTGGAGGTCAAAAGGAGACGTGTTGCTGCCACCTTTACGTCTGTACATCTTTGAAATGCTTACATACGCTGGATACTGTCTACCATGGAGCGCTGATATTTATTACTCATTTTAAAGCTCTTCCTCACCATCCCTCACCATCATTATAAAGGTATGGGAGGTTATTGTCTGTGCTCCAAGGGTTTATTACTATTATCTGCCCCTAAAGCCAGGACAGAATTGGGGGCAAGGTTAATTAAGTATGCTGCTCCCTCTGCGTGGAATCAGTTGCAAACTGATCTGAATCTTTAGGAGCTCTGGTTGCATTTAAAGGATTGTTAAATTACTTGGAGGAGGCACATCTGTAGATGTTTTGATTGATTGGTCCCTTATGTTGATGACTTGTAAAGAATGTTGATGAGTGTTTTTGATATTTTATGATTCTGTAATTTGTTAACTGTTTTCATTTGAAATTGTTGTGTTTAGTATTTTTGTGTCCGCAACATTGTTATTGTGACGCTGCCTGTCTCGGCCAAGACGCTCTTTAACAAGAGATTTTTAATCTCAATGAGACTCTCTCCTGGTTAAATATATAAAATAAAGTGTTTAATTCATACAATAACTGAAGAATAAAAACAATAAGTTGTTTTTATGAACTGAATTAATACGTGGACAGGAGCAGTCATTTTATATTGTCATCGTGAGGTTGTATGTCCACTACTTCCAGCTAAGCCACGCTAACCGCCACCTGGCTATAGCTGCATATATGAGATTAGTATTGATCTTAATATCTAACTTTTGTGAAGAAAGCCAAAATCCTAAAGTGTCAAATTATTCAGTTAAAGTTACCTTAAACCATAGGTCTTCAACAGGGGGTCCGTGACCCCCAAGGGGTCTACGGAGGTACTGCAGGGGGGTCGTAGTTTGTAGATAAAGCAATTAAAAGAAACCATTTTTAAATTTTTTGCTTTGCCATTCACATTCCCTCCTCCGCTGTACTTCGCGAAGGACAGCGATACACACCTACAGTCAGAGACAGAGTGGAGGAAAGGAGAGGGGTGAACTAAAATAAATCCCCCCCCCCCCCCAGACCTCCTCAAGCCTCTTGTGTACAATATATACAGTACGGGGTCCCTGCACCACGCTACACCAGTTTGGGGGTCCTTGGCCCGAAAAACATTGAAGACCCCTGCCTTAAAGTTTAAAACTTGACAACGTAGTGTTTAAATCAAAGGTTAGCACCCTTCATGGAAACACTTCGCCTGTATCAGACGGACTCTCCAGTTACGAGTGTCTGAGGCTACAGAACCACATTAGTGTAAATACATTTTGATGGGATTGACCATGTATAATTACAGGCTGTCTATCTGTGCTCAAACAACCACTTTCAGTGACTTAAACCTGAACCTTCATTGGATCCTTTCAAGTCAATATACAAAAAGCACATTAACTCTACTCTTTGAACTATATATTTAATCACCCACAGGCTCACTGTGGTGGGGGGAACTGAAACTTCACTGATTGCGTGTTTCCTTGTGGATCTGGAAACTGTTGATTGAGAGGGCTGATTTGATCTAAAGGGGAGCTACACTATGAGGGGCTTTGTGTGAAATGGGAACGGACAGACAGATCCAAATAGTACCCGCTGGCTTGGCTTGTCTGGGGGTTATTAGGCTAGATTAACACAGCACAACTCAATGTCGACATTTTTCCATCATTATGGTAAAAATTAGATTTTTCCATTTCCGTCTAAAGATAAAAAAAATATGGACAACATGTTTTGTCATTGTTTACGTAGAAATGACAAGATCAGATCAGGGGAAGCTGGACCAAAGCTGGCATCAATGTCACATTCTGCATGTTTACACTCGTGAAATGTCTCAGAGGCTGTTTTTATTTTCTACTGGTTTAAACTGAACGTGTGTGACTTTGGTGGAAAGCAGATCAGATTAGAGGACGGAGTGTAGATAAAGCCTAAGTCATTTAAGGGAAAACAAACTAATGCCACATGGAGGTTTGGTGAATGTGTTCCTTTCAAAGCCCTTGTTGTGTGTGTTCAACTTTCTTTGATGCCGACCACATTGTTCACATACAAACAAACTTGTGGGAACACATAAGCACTCACATACACAAACCCACATTATATACATGTTCATACGTTGTTGCCCTGTCTCCAGTTATCTTTAATGCACACCACATTTCAGTTTTATGTTTTTTTTTTTGTCAACCACACAGTATGGAAAAGGCATCATATGTGCAGTAATTATTGGTCTACATCGTGATGATCTGCTAATGTTCTTCAACTACTGTGAGCGGTCAACACATCCGGCTTTCAGATTTTCAGCGATTATTTGTAATGCGGCTTCTCTTTTGTCAGACAGCATATGGTAAAGGGAAACAAAAATGATCTAAAAACGATATGAAACAACGGCTGTGGTCTTGACTCAGACCTGTGACGTCACATGTGCAGTACACATCTGCTTCAGATCCAAACATTAAATACTGGAAGCTGTTTGCCACAAAGTGTGAATACATGCGTTGTCTACATTTTTCACAAAACAAAAAAGAACTTGATAAACAATGAAGACATTTAATTAGATATTAATATACACTACAATTTCCAAAATGTGATGAACCTGCCCTCAGAATGATGATTAATGAGTCCTTATTCATGTGCATGGAGTCAGTTCAAGCACTTAAGCAAATGAGTTAATTGGAACAGACAAGGCAAGTCAAGCAGCAGTCTGACAGATGAGCCGGTGTCAACAGCTGTTACAGAGCTTCCTGTATGGGCTGATGTGGATACCAGTCTTCAAGGTCGGGTCATCCTGTCATGAGACGCCGTGTGGAGACCTGACCCCTCGGTCCACCGGCTGACATAACCCAGCACCGCTCCTGCTTTTTGATCTCAGGGTCTTACCGGTGGTTTATTTTTGCTTCCGAAAAGAGAAATAAGGTGATCATTTAAAAAGAGACAAGCTTGAGCAGGTAAAGCTGCGTTTCGACATTTGTGCCTGATTTTAATGGAACAAATAGTTAAAGGACAGACGGCGTGGTGCAGATCTTGTGACGGCTTCCATAAAAAGTAACTATCCTTTTGAGTTTCACAAGAATTAAATGATTCACAAAATCCTGTATAACTTAACTCGACATTACTTCTGCATTTGTGACAAAAGAAACCCCTCTGTGTGAGATATCTGATTTCAGCTGACAGTAAAAACAAAGTTAAGATAGTTTTTGACTGATAGGCCAAGACCTTTAGAGTTTCCACTGGAAACTCGAGGTGCCCAGTTACAGACGGAGTGACAGTTACAAATAACACACAATTCATGTGATCTTGTTCTTTCATAGGGAGTTCTAAATAACGTATGTCCTTCCTGTATTAATACGATTCAAACACAAACATGGAAAAAGTGAGGTCATGTGAATCACGGCACCAGGAGTTACCCTTCACCTGATTCTCTTGGGTCAAGAAAGATTTGTTTTCAAAGCTTGCAGCCTACACTTCCTAAAGTATTGGTGGTCCTGTAACTAAGTATAATCACAGATGTCTCCCCCCCCCCCTCTCTCTGTTTCTTTCTCTTTTTCTCTACCCTCCAAAGTAACCGCTCCATTTGCATTCAGATCTCCGCATCTTAAAGTGCTTCTGTTCTTCTCCTTGATATCAGTGACATCAACACCTAACCATAAAGTCAAGGAAATACAGTTTTGACTTATGCATCTTTATTTCATCTGAAATGAAGAAAAGAAAAAACAGAAGTGGGAAAAAGCACAAACCAGCTAATGTTTTTCTTTATGAGATTATGCATCAAACATTTTATTCACACAGATAGAGGAGCAGCTCTTGAATCTGAGAGGAAGAGTTGTTGTTTCTTTATATAATCCTCCCCACAGCAGAGAATGAGTGAATGCAGCATATCTGCAGATGGGACTCTTCATTTTTACTTGACCCAAAAGACTCAGTTACAAGTCTACAATATTGTGATTGATAATATCAAGTTGGTAATATATCTGCCAGGACAAGAAAATGATAAAACAGATGCTATGAAACAATCACACATATGACTGATGCCCACTCTATTCCTCTATAAAAAAATGTAATGTGTTAGACGGGCAAAATGTATCAAATGATAAAAATTATAACAATTGTATTTGTGCATTTTTGGAAACATTATCAATTACAAAAGAAAGCTTTATAAAGTCAGACAGTATCAAATGGTTTCATTGTGGCAGTCTGGGAAAAGAGGAAATCTGGGTTTTCTAAGTAACACTTAAGTTTTGTGATATACTATGAATGAATACTGTATTCTTATATCCATACAACCCACACTTTGCTTCTATGAAACCTTTATAACCTCAATAGAAACTGTTAATTGTAAGTTTAGTCTAAGCAATTTTACATATGTGATAATTGGACAAAAACAAAAACTTCCAAACTTCTTTTGTTTTCATAAGTTTCAGCTGACATTGATCAAATGTGTCATGTATTGGTATGAATATGTAAGTTACTGTATATGAACTATTTAGTATCCTTGTTCAAGTTTTGTGTTTAATATAGTTTAAGTTTTAAGACACATTACATTTAAAAAAATACTTTAGAATTATAATATTATTAATTAGTATATATTAGTTACTTTAATCACAATAACAGTCTCAGTAGGCCTTATGATATTATATATTTTCCTACAGTATCCATTAATTCAATTGATATTCAACCCCCAAATGATCTGTAAACAGCTTAAACATCAGGAGCAACACAGCTATTTCCAGGAAATCCTGTCCTTTCTTTGAAAGCAGTGAAATGTCAGTGTTTGTGTGTGATTCATTGCCTTAAAATGAATGTGTGAGCTTAGTCGTTAAGGATGTAAGTTTACTTACCTACTTGCATGCGTGCCATGAATTTGACCACGCTCTCGTTCCCTTTCTTTCTCTCTCTCCTCAGGGAACGCTAGACATTCCTGAGGTCTGGAAAGCAGAGACCTCTGAGTCAGTCAGGTCATGGCCTCCCACTAAATGAGCTGTATCTGCTGCAAATGGACACTGATTACTAAGAGGCGAAGGAGTTCTCATGCAGCCGTGTCAGTGAAGGTATCCTAACGGCTGCTGATTCAGTGCCTGACACCAAATGTCAATGTGTGTGCAAAGGATAACCAAATAATGTTGTTAAAATATAATGCAGTTCTAAAAATAAATCTGAAGACTTAAAGGCTGTTTTTTAAAATTAAAAACAAAGGTTTAAATGTAATATAAGTCAAACACTGCAAGGCTAACTTTTGATGGAGTATTTGTTTCAATAGTTTGTTTAGTTATAAAGTGCTGGAAGGCCTAAAATATATATTAAATATATATTTTCTCCCAAGACACACTTATACAGTGTTTAATAGTTGCATGACTGAAAGAGTTTTTCCATGATCTGAATGCTTTGCTTTGTCAATGATTTATTAATTCACCTTTAAATACTGTAACATGTGTTTGCTTCTTTTCATTTGGCAAAAAAAGGTTTTGCAGAGACGTATGGAATAAAACAATGGTCCAGTTGAAAGCTGACTGTGGCTCCGCTTGTGAAGTTTTACGAGCTCTCGAGGAGAGAGAGAGAGTTATTTATTTTACCCGGCCAGAGAAATACAGGAAATGTCTCACGGTTACGTTTTTTCCTCTTTGCACCAGGTACTGTATACATTTGATTATGGTTTCATTGAAAGAGTGGAATATTGAAAATGGTCTGTAATCACTTCACCACATTTGTATAGACTGGTCTGTCAAGACATAACACTTTCTTGACATTAAGTGACTGTAATGTGTTTGGCATATATAAAAATAGGCACACACTAAACTAAAGTAAAAAAATATAGTGAAAAAAAGAATAAACACTTTTTTGTAGATTCATCCAACTTGAGAAGAATTGGCCTCATTTACTGTATTTAATAGTTTAACGGTCAATAAATTAGAAGTTCACTCTTTAAACAATAACAAATTGAAATCATTCCAGATTTAAAAAGCTAAGGAAAAAATGTATGTAATATCTGGAAAGTCATCAATTTACATTCATAAAAATATATAAACATTTGCTTGTCTTAGAAATTCTGACTTGGTTATATAAGTTGTATAATACCCGGATCACTGCCAGACAGAAGATTAGGTCATCCAACGTTTGTCAAAGAGGCATGGCACTTTTGTTTTCTGTGCAAGCTTCCATCACATTATGGCTCCACTATAATATTATGCTATAGCAATATAAGGAGCATTTAGTTTGGGCAGCTGGAGGTTTCAAATATTTGAACAACCAGGGGAAGTGCGAACCTGCTGCGAAGTGATGCCTTGAGCAGTCTAAACTGAAATCACATTCTCTCCCAGAAGTTAAGGCTTTGTTAAGTTTTGTCAATATACTGTATATGTCACCACTATTTTGCTCCTGACTGGTACAGTCTAATAATGTCAGCATGATTTATGTCACAAGATGATCATGTTGTACACAGTAAGGTGGAAAGCGGGAAAGCCCACCCACTTAGAAACACAGCAGCGTGTTTACAAAGTTGAATCATATCTATAAAGATGTCATCCTGATCAGAGGTGGCAGACACGGTCATGTTTACCCCGGAGTTTAGACTAGTTTCTGATCACATATGTGGGTTTTTGCCAGCATCTTTAACACAGTAGTCATATTATAATATGTAATGTATATAGATATAGATTAGCAATATTAAACATGTCCCACTTTCTCAAATGAATATCTTGTGTCGAACACTCCCAAACAACTACATGGATCGAACACACCGTCCTGTCACATTGTCATCATTACATTTGATTTAAGCAGTGCGGGTCAGAATAAATATTTTTTTTAATTCTGATTTATTGTACATATTTTTATAGTATTATTTTTACTTCCTCATTTTTATTCTTTTATATTCTATATTCATATGCAGTGTTGGGGAGTAGTGAACTACATGTGATTGAACTAGTGTAGTTAAACTACCTTTTGCAGTAGCTTGCTAGTAGTTCAACTAAATTCATATTTGTGATTCAAAATGTTTAATTACTTTTTTTTTACCATTTTTGTGTAGTTAACTAATGAAACCACAAACCATTTTTGGCCCATAAATAGAAAATAATGATTTTTGTTTTAAATGTAACACCTGTTGCATTGTATAGCAGCGACCAGCACGGACTTCTATACAAGACCAAAGACGACATTACTTTGCCATGAATAGTGGGGTATTTTATTTTTTGGTTTATATATTACATTACATTACATTTAGCTGACACTTTTGTCCAAAGCAACTTAAAATAAGTGCAAACAATCATGAGGATAGAACTCCGAATATTGCAAGTACATTAGCTTCAAATAAGCCGAACCAGTGTGTGCTACATTTATGACCAGTGAACTTTCTAAGTAGCTTTAGTTAACCAAACTAGATGTATCCTGTAGGGTAGCGTTGCTATAGCTCAACCTTTTCCAGTGTGAAGAAATTGGTAGCTTGCAAAATCCTCTGCCTTCAAAGTAGCTTCCCCAACACTGATTATAATTTATTTTTCCTCTATTCTATATTTATGTTTTATATTTATTGCAATATATTGTATGTGACAACCTACTACGCAATACCAGACAGTCCACCCAAGTACTTGGGCATTATTGCATTACAAAACAAGGATTTTACATAATGCTTTGTGTGTTTCATGCAGTTTTAAATTCTACATAATGCTTCATTACTAAAGTGCAACCAATGCAATAGTCTCCGCCTCAGTTACATCATTTTAAGGATGTTCACTGCACTGCTGTCATTTTTTATGGATGAGGCCACTGTCACCTATCTCAGAAACAGATCAGTTTTATATTGCATGGCTTTGCTCCCACATCTCGCAAGTCTTTGCTGTGATCCAGCCGGAGGTCTTGATCCCCTGTAAGGCATGAGACTGCACTGCAGCTAAGGCACCTGTCTATTTTTTACCTTTATATTCAATTGCTCCTTTGATGCCAGCTGACAAGAGACTGCATTGTTATTCAGCTGTCTTTTGTATTATCCACTCGTAACGTATAAAAAAAGGTCCAGTTTTCAAGGATTTATTTAAATATTTTGTCTCCATTGATCCCTCAAAACAACGCTCAAATGTTTCTGAGAGCCATTGTCATTGAATTTGGTGTGAGCCATAGTAAGCTTCAAACACCCATTCTTTACACCAGTGGTTCCCAAACTTTTTCACGTCAAGGAGCCCTAAACTGACATAAATTAGACCCCAATTAGATAAGAAGTTGTCCCAGGGTCTCCCATCGTCTTTATTTTGACTTTATATTCATGCATGTTCCAGTTGACCCACCTTTACATCATTTAATCTCAAAAGGTCTCCTTCTTCATTCGTGTTGTTTAAGGTTTGATGAAAACAATTGCAAACTCCACCAGCAGAAAGGTATTTTTCCAAACAACACGAAACTTTCCTCTCGGTGGCAGAACCTGGTATTTATCATACATTTTAAAATATATGGAAAAGTAGAAGGTCTCTTTTCAGATCCTCTCATGCCTTGACATGTCTATGCTATGGAGGTAAAAGAAATAACAGAAGGAATGATTTTTCCTTCCTGATGATCTTAGAACAGCCACCTCAGGGGTTTGAAATACTGAGCCATAAAGCAGAATCACTATGATATACTGCTGCTGTCAAATGACAATGCTGTGTTTTCCAGATCTAACAAACGGAACAAAAAAAAAAATTCTTGCTTGACAACCATGTAATTGTACAATTACAGAGTGATTTGAAAAGATTTGTTGCCTACTAAACCAGAAAAAAAGACAGTTGAATATATTGACCTCAAGTTATTTCATGCAACAACAAAGATTATTGAATATGTTTTATTGTAGTGGTTGTGGTTCTCATGTTATATACTTGATATCAGGTTTACAAACACCAATATCTGTTATATAAGCTACATTAATGCACATAATCTTTCATTTAATTCAAGGCTGTACAGATTTTCCAGCCTGCTTCATAATGTTGCTCTTTATAGAGGAAGCAGTGCCTGCAGTTTGTCATGTGTTAATATTTATCCAAGAACGCATCCGCTCAAGGCTCCAATATAATGGGGATTGCTTAAGAAAACTTTAACAGAATCTACAGCGATTGTTAAATGTATTTTCTATTAAAAAAAGGTTTTAGGACAGTGCCCCGCTGAACCATATGTTGAAAGAAGACCAAAGTGCAGTGTTTTATATTATGTACTTCCATAAGGAACAAGAGTTTCATTGTTAGTGGTGTCAGGGGAGAGAAGATGTGTCTGGGTTTCAGAAGATTGAAGAATAGGATTTCAGACATAAGGTTAAGATTCAGCATGAAGAGAGACCACACTCCTTTGGTGTGTGGTGAGAAAGAGGGTATGGGCTTGAACTCATAGAACAACACTGCCACCTGTTTGTTTTTAAGTAGTACCACAAGGATCTAAACATAAATTCCAACCTTGGATTGACTCCTGTCAAGACAAAACTGCAAAAGAGTAAAGCTATCTATTCTTGATTATCCATTAACCTATCTGATATTTCAGACTCTAATCATGCATAAATAATCACATATTTAGATTAGACTTTCAGACACATAGGTCAAATTTAGTATACAAATAATAATGCACATCATCATCATCATCATCACAAAGATATTTCCTGATGATGTGACCCAAACATCAGTTGATAATAATTAGCTGATTGCAACGTTGACTGCACACAAAAAAAAGATGCGTTTGAGCCACAGATTTGTCATGTATCAATACATACTCCTGGTCGATAGGTGGCGACATTTTCAGTGTCTTATCATCCTCCTTCAGTGGTTTTGCACAACAAAATTATTCAGTATGGCAGCCCACAGGGTAGCATGTTTAGGGTTAAATGCCCTTTACTCCTCTGTCTGCGCCCCAAAGCAGGTAACTTACTTATTATAACGCTGTATTTTGTGGTTTAACGCTTTTCATTGAGACTGAGTCGCATATCGAAACAGAAGGATGGAGAAAGCCCCGTTTTCAGTATTAGCTTTCTGACGTTAGCTTCGTGGCTAATGCTAGTTAGCCTTCTTAGTGACACACGCTTTTTATATTGTTGCTGAATAACTACCTGCATGTTTTAGTGTAATTGCTAATAGCAAAGGAGTTGCCTGGCCGGTTTGTATTACAATTTGAACAAACAAGACTCGTAAGAGAAAGGGAAACTGATTTGAAGTCATTTCTGAAGCTAACGGTGTGAGATGCGTTACACCTCTCTGTTTATGAAGGTGAACGACTGAAGCAGATATCATCAAATCATTTAGACACATTCAACACATGAGTCTCAAATTATCAACGTTATAAGATTGAAGGGGGAAACATGTGGGATGGAGTACGCCAAGAAGAAAGGAACACAAAGCAGACGAAACATTCAACTATTTACAATGAGTTACCCCCTTTCACATAATCTGAATTCGGACTATACCAATTATCAGTCAGTACAGAGCAGTTTGTAAAATAAACATTGTCATCCAATGGTCATTATAGTAAGATGTATGAACTGTGGGCCTATAACCTTGAACAAATTAACTATGTGTTGTCCTTTGTATGTTGTTTTCTTTTTATGTGATTTAAATGGATATTGTATTTGCATCTATTGGTCTTGCCAGTCTTGGCATCTTGTCTTCATCAATATTGGTTATATTTGATTGCTAGATGGCTACATAGAGTAGAAACTGATGAGGGACCAGGTGATGTTAAGTGAGTCTCAAAGTCCATGCTGGCTCTGTATTAGTCTGTGTTGCATAACATTGCAAATTAATCTAAATGATCAGCCTTGTGTTCACTAGAAAGATGTTGGTAGGTACATTTTAGTTTTCCTGTACGGTGGTCGGGCTGCATACATATTATCTCTATTTAAATCTACACCTATGTCAGTGACCAGTGTTTTCATTCTGCAAAAATGTTTTAAGAACAGCCTGTGACTTTATTCAAGCCTGATTTAGCACAAATCTTGTAAGAAACTCAGTTTGAGCCATTTACTCTGTGTGTGGTAACCAGGGGCACAATATTAGCTGTCAATAACAACTGCCGTAACACTATGTGCAGGCCCTGAGGAGCTGCTGGGGGGCGGTGGAGCAGGTGAGGGGATACTATGTCGACTGGAGGATGCTGAGGGACGTCAAGAGAAGACAGATGGCTTTTGACTATGCTGATGAGAGGCTGCGCATCAATGCACTGAGGAAGAACACCATCCTTCCCAAAGAGCTTCAGGTACAAAGCAATATCTCTACTCACTTTTTGTCAGTGTCTTTTGCCAGTTTACCATAATCAAATCTTTTGTCATCATTAGGGGAGATGATTATTCCAAGATGATGATTCCAAGTTATTTGAAATACAAATAAACACTGAATTCCTAAACAGTTCACAAATATTTTGCAGGAGTTGGCAGATAAAGAAATTGCAGCTTTACCAAGGGACAGCTGCCCTGTGAGAATACGCAACAGGTGTGTGATGACTTCCAGACCTCGTGGATTGAAGCGGAGGTGGCGACTAAGCAGAATTGTCTTCCGTCACCTAGCTGACAACAACCAGATGTCCGGGATTCTGAGGGCAAGGTGGTGACTGCGGATCCATTGGACACGACAGTCGGATTGGATCATGAAAAACAAGCTGATTCAGTGGTTATTGTCAGAAGAGCAGGACATCAGCATTCAATACAGACATGTTTTGGCCTTTTTAGTGTCTGGAGTCTTTAGAGGTATTGACTGTAATAAAACAGTTCCAACACTACCCACAAAAGCCTGGAAGGTGTTCTGTTTAAAGTGAATCCACTGAGATGACCGCAGCATATCTTCAGTATTCTGTATGTGCTGAGGAAGACCTGATTACATCTGTTCTGTAGATTATGTTTGTCCCAGTCAGTAAGTTGCTTTGCTTTCTTATGGCACTTCCAAATAGGAAAAACAGCAAAATACATACTATTTAAAGAGAACGTTGTGACTCCTCAGGGGAGTAAATGTCCATGTTTCTTAAGAAAGAAATGGATGAATAAATATTGTTTTACATTAATAACCTTTTTCACATGTGTCTTGGTTTATTGTAGAATGCATACATTGATACAGAGACTAGCCATGTGGTATTAGCATAAATATGGTAAAGGAAAACCATATTTTCCTTCACCATTAGAAGTAAGTTTTCTGTTCACAAGTGTTGACCGACCGAGGAATTACTTAAAACTAAAGCTATGTGTCTGGTAGCTCACCTGGTAGAGCGGATGCCCCATGTTGTCCCCTCTCCCCCTTTGCAGTCTGTCTGACCCATAAATGGCCCAACATATTTTTTATTCTAGCTATGGTATAGACAAGACGGTTTAATATTCCATTTCAATGACTTTCCTCTCATACACTGTGTGGCTGTATATGGTTATACATGTATATAGTGTCTTGGTTAAAAATGTGACAGCCCAATGACTAAAATAATTGAATCTATTATATACTAATTTGAGAAAACTAAATCAAGTTTAGTTGTTACCAATTGGAGGTCTGAACAGCCTAGAATATATGATGGCTTTTGATATTAAATTTAACCTATAACCTCAATTTAATGTTAACAATATACAGAATATTTGATCATACTCTTTATACATAGCACCTATAATTGTATTCTATTTACACTAAGTAATTGATAATGAAAAACTATGCATTCATCCAAGTTATTTTACAATCTTTAGTCTGAAAGGCAAAATAAGAAATATTGTAATTTAATTAGTTACTTTTGGTGAGACAATATATTTAATATTGTATGGATGTCAACACTTGCGTCCAGTAGGCGGCGGTAGTGCAACTATAGGCTGCTTATGAAAGAGAAGAAGACGTACAGTACTGCAGGCTGAGAAAGGACACACATTTTTTTTTTATCTAGCGAACATAACCGATAAAGCCTAGATGGATCTAACCGAACAGGTACACAGCATGTTTCTATTCAGCTTGGTATACACAGATTGGAAAAAACTAGGGCTGGGTGGTATTAGCTAGCTGAGGTTGCTGAATTTAGCTATAACTGTTACATGATTCAAACTAAATCAATGCTACATTAGCTAACGTTAGCAAGTTAGTAAACCATCCGTGAACCAGCAAGGTGGAGTCAGTTGTTCATATTGTTGTAGCAGTATGTACAATTTTAACCATAACTTACATAAATGCGTAACATTACTTGCCGGTAACAGTGCATAGTCATGACTGGCGGCATGTGTGAGTAGCTAGCCTACTGCTAGCAAGCAAGCTAGCTAGCTAGCAGTAGGCTAGTTTTGACTGAGTTTACCGTTACCAGAACGTTCTAGCAACGGAAAGTCAACATAACGCAAGTTAGTTGGTATTTCATGGCCATTTAAAAGTTATTTAAGCATCTTTCATGAGTAGTGATAGGGTAATCTGTCCTATTCCAATAAACTGATTGTGAAGCAAATGTGAATAATTTTTAACTTGAGATATGACGTGACATGTTGAATCATCTAATGGAGAAACATTCTTCGACACATCCAAAACATGTGTTCTTTCAAACTGTCTTCAAATTGTCTAATTCAGGGATGTACATTTCTCAGTGGTCTAATTCTTTCTCCAATACAGATCAACCAGTTGGAGGCAGATTTGCTGGAGCTGGGGTCACTCCTGGAGAAAGCAAAGCAGAAAAGAGTGCAGGAGCTGCTAAAGCAGGAGCAGAAGAAGGTGGAGAAGGAGCTGGCAGTCAAACGACAACAGAAGGAGAAACAAGCCAAGAGAGAGGCCGACCCATCTGCTGCCGCCAAAGCAGCGTACACAGTCAAGATCAACAACTATGGTATGGTTCCATTGTTTAGTAAGACTACCACTCATTTGTGAGAAAGTACAACAGTTAAGATGTGTGCAAGAGCTAAAAAGTATTTCTAAATAAAAATGTGCCTTTTCTATGCAGCATGGGACCAGTCAGAGAAATTTGTCAAAATTTACCTTACATTGAAGGATGTGCACAACATATCACCTGAGAATGTGGAGGTCAACTTTACAGAAAGGTATGGTGATGATCAACATATAATATATATACATTATGTATTCATCATGTCCCACTAACCATACAATTAATTGCATTTGCTCATCTTCTCTTTTGCAGGTCATTTTCTGTGTTAGTGAAGGATCTCAATGGAAAAAACCATCAGATGACAATTCTCAACTTGTTATGTCCAATTGATCTAAAGGACAGCTATAAAAAGGTGAATAAAGCCTATTCATTAGTTATAACATGTGTTTTTGATAGAAAGTAGCTTGACTGATTACTTTAAAATGTAAGTCATAACGCTGCATCTTAAATCGATTTCTGAAGCTTACCAACTCTTAACCTCTTGGAACCATTGTGTTTAAAAAAAAATAAAATTTGGGTTGGCAGATGTACATACACTGTGTGTAACCAAGGGTAAACTTTGAACTAAACCTGTTCTGGTACCATTTTGTCTGGATCAGAAATGTGCAAAGGATGAGTTTTTTCTGTTGCGTATAGGTAAACAACATTAAGCAGTTTGTGACCACCACAGAGCAGAAAACTCCAAAACAAACTTATGTACTACATTGATTTATTGAGTGCTTATGGCTAAGTACAATCACTAAATGATATCATACAGACCAGCAGCATCAAAGAAACATAGGCATCTAGTATTCCCTTTTTCTTGTCAACTGCTGAATTTAGGCTCAGTGTTGACATGCATCCTTTTATTCATTCTGCTTACTTCTGGGGGACAATAGAGCAGCAGAGTCTTGTTGTCTTTTTGGAAAGACAACAAGTAACCCTCTTTCCTCCCTTCCACAGATAAAAACAGATATGGTCCTGGTCATGTGCAGGAAGCAGACTACAAAGAATTGGGATTGTCTAACAACGGTGGAAAAGCAGGCTAAAGAGAAAGAGTAAGTACAAAGAAATATGGGGAATTGATTCATTTTAGTTCAAGTAATTTGCACAAAGTAGGGATTTTAAGTGACACGAGGCCACTGCATGCTTCCAATGATTTAATTTGTACAAGGTATTGTGCAGCGTGTATGATTAGCACCACTGCTACTTCCTATTGCCAATGTGTTGTATGTAGCGTTGTGTAAAAAAGTATCTTATACACTGGGACAGTGCAGTGCAGTACCTCATCTGTGAGCCAGGTGTCACTGTATATCATGCTGCCTGGGTGCATTCTCCAGGATGAGAATCCAAGCTATTCTGATAAACGCATACAAACTGTTCTACTATTGTCCCTCAACAGTAAACCCGAAGTTGATGCGAATGCAGACCCCAGCGATGGCCTGATGACTATGCTGAAGAAGATCTACTCAGATGGAGATGACGAGATGAAGAGAACCATCAACAAAGCCTGGTCAGAGTCCCAAGAGAAGAAAATTCGAGGAGGAGAAGGAGGAGGAGCAGGAGAAGACATGATGGACTTCTGAAATGATTCTCTGCGTTTCCACAGCAGGATGTAGTGAGAGCTGTCAGGGATGCACCTGACACAACTTGAATATTAAATGTTATGGGGTGAAGCCAATATATAAATCATATTTCCACAAAATCTGTGTACAGCTCATAAATAAGGTTTCGGGATTAATGTCTAAGCCCTGGATGGCCTGGTTTTTGGCCCTGCTTTAAAAATCAGGCTCCCGATGCCCTGATAGTCATGGGACAGAAACCTTTCAATAAATTGCACAGAAAGTTCCAGTTCAAACTTAGGGGCTGTGTCCAGCAGATGGCAACCTTAACACAGCAAGAAACCCCACTGGTAAGCGCAGATTTAATGGGTTAAAGGACCACAATGCAGTTGTTTTTTTTAAGATTAATGTCTGTTAGTAATCCATAGTTTTAATTGGACCAGGGTAAATAAAATATGTGAGACATATCCTGTAAAGTCACATCTTAATATTGTTCCTGTGCAGCTAAACTGAGCTGATATTTAAGATGTTTCCAAGTGTAACCTACGTTTGCCAAAGTCATGCATATATTCCTTTAATGAAGACAACTAGTGGGCTCTTCTGATTTATTTAATGTCTTCTTCATATCCGCCTTTTATTTTATGTCATTCCATAAATAATTCCAATGATGGCTCCAAAGACTGCTCACGTGTCAGTCCAGTGTAATAACATAACTTCATAGGTTAAACATTTAAAGTAATTTACCCATTCCTGTAGTATAATGTAATGCTCTAAAACACATTCTTTGTAATTCCTTGATGTTACTGTTGCATTTTCATAGTGTTGGACAGTTTTGTACTATAATTAGTATTTACAGTAGCACTGTTTGAGTTGCCTATTTCCCTCCATCATATCTTAAAAGTGTATGTTTTGGCTCCTGTCATAAAGTCGTACATGTTATTTTGCTCGCCCTCAGGTTGTTCATTCTCACAAATACAGATCTTGGAACTGAGTCTGCTTTGCGTCTGTTTGTCTTCTGGTTCTGAAGAAATATTTCACTTCAGTGTTTTAACCAAACATTTATAATACACTATGCGTTACATTTTTGAAATTTCGATATGCCTTCACAGAGGCCTGCCTTCTCATAGACGAGATCATATTTTATTTATCTGAATACATAAACTTAATCTTAGCCCATGCTCTTATTTTAAAGGACACTTCATAGTATACATAAAATGAGCAATGGTCCAGACACTGACCAAAATGGTCACCTAGTTTGTGATGCAGTAGAGTTTGCAATGGTTCATGGTATGTGTTTATTTTATGGACAGTTAAAGCACAACGTTGACTTGTAATTAAATGGAGTTTAAAATCATTTACATACAATGTAAATTTAGCAGAACATGAACTTTCAAACTGCATGAGTAGTTCATGTGGGGATTTTCTGGGATTTTTACACACATGCACGCAGACGGGGGAAATCTAACCCAGGATTATTCTGTAGAAATTTGAGCTTTTATTTTGTAGGATTCTTAAAATGTTGTCAGAAAACCAGTCATGTCTCATTGCAGTATTTTTTACGATCTGTAGGTCCTACATTATGTATGAATCATATAAATATTTTGGACCTACAGGTGTTTTTATATTTTTGTTTATTCATTTATAAAAAATAGTTTAAAAAAAAATCCTTAGATGGGTCACGCTCTGCATCACCACACCAATCTCAGAGTTTCATTCAGTAAATTGAGTTTGTAGATTAAACATGGAAAACATTGGAAACCCCCCTCTGCTCGGGTTACAGCGTGTCATTGGAATCACCACATCACAAACACATGTGATACATCAACGTGAGTTAAACTGATTATTTATTTCGTCAGCTGTTTCATTCATATTTTTCTAACATTCCAGATTTTCTTTATTTTTTTTTTACATTATTTTCTGAGCAAATCGTCTGGACTTTCTCCACTAGTGCGCCACCTCCCCCCGCCCCCTGCTCCGTGACGTCGCTGCTCGCCTATATAGTCTGAGAGCTCTCTGTTCAGACATGCCAGATGGATACAGTTGAACCAGGCGGACGCATCGTTACGCACCAGACCAACCAGTGAGAAAACAAGCGAAAGGGATCTATACACGAACTTATTATTTACACAACTGTGTGAAATGGATACCGGTTGTTTCACCGCGGCGCAGCGTGTTTCGTGCCACGGCATGAATGCGGATTTATTTAAGCCTGCTCCGGAGCGTGGACCCCAACAATCCTCTGCCCCGGTGAAAACCAGCCGGAATAAACCCGAACAAACCAAACCCGAGCTGGCCCAGGTGGTGACAGACTCCAAAACGGGAAGATCCTACAGTAAAGGGAAGCTTTTGGGAAAGGTACGAAGATTTAAATGTTACATGTGCTTGTCTCGCTTCACCACAGGGATCTTTTTTTTAGGCGTTTTATCCGAGGCATAGGATGGATGTAGAATTTGTATGAAATAATCGCTGTTTTTATGTCGATACGGAAGCTGTTTTATGATTTAAATTAATTATTAATCATTTTACAGGTGTGACACTAATGCGGGATTAGGGAATGACCTCGTGCGGGATACATTTCCCCTGCCATGCGAGTCATTGCTGAATGAATCAGGCGCAAGGTGTGTCCGGCTCATGTGCGCACACATGATTGGCAACACTTTTTTGTCTTTTTATTTTTTAAACGAATAATTATTATACACGAGGATCCTCGCATTTTAATGACATCTCCGGCGACTGTTTACCCAGCAATTTGTCTGCCCTGAATATGCCATCACTCCTCCTAAAAGATCACGTCTGTAATGATTTTAGACTCCGTGTGTGCCATGTATGAATGGAGCGCCTGTATCAACATGTTGCTCGTCAACGATACGCTGCGTCGGGCAGCCAGCCAAGTCTCTTTTCCTCCGCTGCCGCAGAGCTGGAAACGTCTCCGTCAATTTCCCGGTTAATGAATGCAGCAGCTCTGTCTGCCTCAGCCTGTCCTTAAGCATATGTATTCTTGATTGGATCTAGAAATGTGGGTGGATAAACAGCAGTGAACATGATGGGGGTTCATTGTATAAGGGCATCCAAGGTAACTTGCTTGTCAATTGATTATAATATGATGCATCGTAATGCATTTAATCCTGGATTTATGTTCTCTCATTGACTACCTCCCATCAGCTTTTTAGAATTGGCTAACTCAGTTAATCATTTTGATTGCTGTACATCTATTGATCCTCAGATCAGAGACTTGCCATTGAGGCAGGCTATTTATAGCCATTGCAGGTTTTTAACCTGCTGCTTTCTTAACTGATCATCCTGTTTGTCTCCCCCCAAGGGTGGCTTTGCTAGATGCTACGAGATGACAGACCTCTCCAGCAACAAAATGTATGCAGTGAAGGTGATTCCACAGAGCAGGGTGTCAAAACCACACCAAAGGGACAAGGTACATGACCGAGCTTGTTTATGTCTCAGTATGTCTGTCACGGAGGCCAATGCATAACCTGAATTAAATATCTGAATGGTAAGGATTGAAATGTGCACACATAACTGATGGATGTCTAATTTGAACAGATCACGAATGAGATCGAGCTCCACAAAACCCTGTCGCACAAGCATGTGGTGAAATTCTCTCATCATTTTGAAGACCAAGACAACATCTACATATTCCTTGAGCTCTGCAGTCGGAAGGTGAGACTTTAGTAGAAACAATGCATGCGCTTTGCTTTATCTTATACAGCTTGCCTTGTGTCGTTCCTCCGTGGCACAATAGAGGCCACATGCACTTTATTCATTTGGTCTAGGTTAAAGTATGCAAAGCTAAAGCCTAATCATTATTGATGAAGAGTCCCAGGCACCACCTGAATTACAGCGCCATCTAACTTCTATGCTACTGCAGCTGTGTTTGTTTGTGCAGCAGTGCTGTACAATCCCAGTGACGAATGCGGGGTTAACTGTTCACTCATTGCTCTCTCTGCAGTCCCTGGCACACATTTGGAAGGCGAGACACACGCTCACAGAGCCAGAAGTGCGATATTACCTCAAACAGATTATATCTGGTCTAAAGTACCTCCACAGCAGAGGGATCCTGCACAGGGATCTCAAACTAGGTATGTGAGCATGACTGATACGTGGCGTACGGACAAAACTACCATCCCTGGAATGTGCTGTGACTTTGGGCAGGCACATGCTATCTCTGGAATGCTGACTGGACAAATGGTTTTGTCTCTTTCAGGCAACTTCTTTGTCAACGAGAACATGGAGCTGCGGCTGGGAGACTTCGGCCTCGCTGCCAAGCTGGAGACAGCCGAGCAGAGGAAAAAGTATGATTTCTTTTCTCTTTTTAAACCGATTTACTATTTTTAAATACTTAAGTATTGTTCTAGTGGAGGGCTGAAGAGAGACTGGAATTTGAAAATTCTAAATAGTTTTTGGGATAAAACAGCTGCTGTACATGCACACAACAAAAACCTGAGCATTAGTCTTGGACATTTTCTAAGCTTGCATAATGCACACTGACTTGAAACCATTACGTCAAGTCCTCCTCCTACTAACCCAGTAAGTCCCTAACTAAACAGGTTTCCAGGTGGCAGTTGAATGTAGCGCTTAGAGCATAGTTTCAATACCAGTTTGACGCCTTCCTGTGGAATACCAGAAGAATGAGTGCAGCACAAAAAACGCAACCACCACTTCCTTGATGCATCTACGCAACAGAAAGTAGTTTGCTGCTGTTTGATGATCCTGTACTTGTTTTCTCAGAACAATCTGTGGGACTCCCAACTACTTGGCACCTGAGGTGCTCAACAGACAGGGCCACGGCACAGAGTCGGACGTTTGGTCCCTCGGATGTGTCATGTGAGTTATTGGCTTTATCCAGTCGTGTAAAATAACATTTGGTTGCAGTTTAGTAGTTTGTTACAACATCCTCATTCCCACAATGACTAAGATTGTTTTATTTTAATTTTTTTAGTCTAAATCACTATTTTGTATCTTGAGTTGACCAATGGTTGCCTTGCTTAATCACATTCAGGTACACGCTGATGTGCGGCAACCCTCCTTTTGAGACTCTCGACCTGAAGGAGACCTACAAATGTATAAAAGAAGTTCGGTACAACTTGCCATCCTCGCTTTCCCCCGCTGCTCAGAAACTCATCTCAGGCATCCTGCAGAAAAACCCCAGCGACAGACTCGCACTGGATCAAATCCTCAGCCACGAGTTCTTCACCAAAGTATGCAAAAGTCATGATTTTGTCAGTTTAAAGAAACAATGATAGTGTTTGACGCAGTCATCCATTTATGGACACTTTTCTCATGGTCTAAAGATCATGGTTTTTTTTGGCCAGTGACGACAAAGGTGCTCAACACTGGAACATAAATGTCACATGTCAGTGCGTGATGTATCATCATGATTTCTTACGTCCTTCTCATCCTCTCGCTTTTTTTTTTGTTCTAGGGTTTCACCCCTGATAAACTTCCCCCCAGCAGCTGTGTGATGGTGCCAGAGCTCCACCCCCCCAGCCCTGCCAAGAAATTCTTCACTAAAATGGCAAAGAGCTTCTTTGGCAAGAAGAAGGCGAAAGGTAAGCAGCAGCACAAGAGTCAAGTGACAGATACAATAGAAGAATAGGTCATCTCTTTTGTAAAGAATTGCGTAATGTAATTATGCGCACCACCGGCCATCTCGATAATCTGGTTTTTGTCTCACAAGTACCGATATTTAAAGTGGTTTTAACTGGAGAACCGGATTGTTTTCAGTTTCCTTCAAACCTGTTCATGTGCTGTAGCGTTGAAATGCTCCTATGGTTAAACATATTTGTTGTGACTACAATGCAAGAATCTTGTGTTTGCAGTAGAGAAGGTTCCATGCGATGAGAAGGATGACAAAGACATTTCCAAGCTGGTGTCGGGCATCGTTAAATGTTCCATCAACAGGCAGATCAGCTACAAGACAGTGGGACCCAATGAGGTACATTTGTATTCGCTGTTTCTTTTTTTTTCTTTTTTTTGTCCTATAGTTGCAAGAAAAGATTGACCTTGTTTACCTAAAACAAAATTGTGTTGGTTCAGGTACTGATGAGGTAATAAAGTCCAGTGTTTTGAAGTAAACGTAACATATTTGCAGCTTCTTCATTTAAACGGTAAAGCTGTTTTTTTTTTTTATTATTATTTAAATGGCACTGCAATGGAAATATTATTTGAATAATGCTTTTTAATTAGATATGGTTCATTGCTCTTAAAAGGATTTAGAAGTTTAGTTTTTCTAGCTATTTAGCTTTGTTTTGTTGCCATTGCAACAAGATTCTGTATTGTCCCAGAAATCCTTAAAATTAGACTTTATTAAGGCCTGTATTTATTTTTCTATTTAAGGAAACTGTTTGTCAAATCCATCGTTTCTCTCTACTACATAATATTAATCCTAATGCAGACTATATATGCATTTTAAAAAGATTCAAAAGCTCAGTTGGCCAATCCCTTTTCAGACGGGTCTAGTTGCTATTTATAGAGCCAAATAGGAACGCATTGTTTGCTCTCTGGTGTGAATGTTTCTTTGTCAGCTTGATAATGAGCCTGTGCTGAGAAACCAGGTTTTAGTCGGCAAGTATGTGCTGACTGAACAAAGTAGCCATCAAAAGTACCTTTAACTTTCTTTTAACACGTCTGTTTGCAGAATAACAAACTAATTTCCACCATATTTAAAAAATAACTTTGTGGTAACATGACGTTAGAAACTACATGTCAAACGTGCTGCATGTTCGCAAAGCACATATGGAAACTGTGGTACTGAAAGTAGTTTAACCCCTGTGCGGTGGCAGTAGATGTACATTCAAAACCAGTGAAGCAGCAACAGTTAAAGCTCTGGCAGAATATAGAAACGAAGCAACGTTTCTGGCCGACAGACCCACAAACCCTAATAAAAGTGTGCCAGTATTAATAGAACGCGTTCACAGAATTGTCTCGTGTGGTTATTCTTAATGTCAATTTTTGTTTTCCATCCTCTGCTCTTACTATCACTTTTGGTTCTTGTTCTTGTCACGACTGTCCGTTAAATCGTATCTTTTGTTGCTGCTCAGGTGCCCTGTCCCATCGGTCAGGTGGTCAGCCCTGCGCCTCAGGAACCGACTCCTGCTGAGGAGGAATCCAGGAAGTCAATCTCCCGCTCCTTCAAGGGCACCACGGCCAGCAGCACTGAACGTAGGTCCCAATACTTTACTTTGAGTGCATATTTAATCTTGAAGAACATTTTTTTTTTTTTGTCTTTTTCTAATCAGTGTCTTAACATAATTCTTGTTTTCCCTCTAGCATGCGAGGACGTCCTGACCCCAGCGTCTGTGACTGAGTCGGCCGTGAAAGTTCTCAACAATTGCCTGGCATCAATGCCTGCAGGTAGGAGAGCACACAACATTGCAGGAGCACTTATGGCCCAAAATAATAATAATAATGTTTGGCATATCTTACTTTTGGTTACCATAAATTCCAAAGGACGCAGAATCATTCACGTCCAACCAGATAATTTCCGTGTCTGTGCCATTTCGTCACATCTTCTGAATATTTGACTCGTGTAGCGTAGCCTAGAACAGCTTTCCTAACATTTGTAGACTGTGTCTTTAGTCTCTTTGTCTTTAGTTTTTTGTGAAATGCTGATTTTAAGACGAAATGTCCTCCATTTACTCAGAATTGATATTAATATGCCATGAAATGTTTTCCATGGTCTCTAAAAAAAATCTTTTTAATCTCTTATCCCTCCAGCCACTAGAAACCCACCCTGCTTGTCCAGGCCCCAGTCATTCCTGTGGGTGACTAAATGGGTCGACTACTCAAACAAATATGGTTTTGGCTACCAGCTCTCGAACCAAAGCATCGGAGTGCTCTTCAATGAGGGAACACGTCTCAGTCTTTGTGACCAACGCAAGTAAGTATACTTTTTTATTTTTAAGAGCTACAGTGTTTACTAAAATGTAAACCTTTACATTGTGCTCAGAACTTCTTGACTCAAGTAACTGAATTGGTCCAATAAGTGATAAAACTATACTTACCAGTTTCCACATTGACACTTTTTTCATTATCAGTCATTAAAATTGACTTTAGATTCAAGTTGTCTCCAATCAAACAGTAAAACTTTTTTATTAATTTATTTTCCTCTAACAGGACAGTCCACTACTGTTTGCCCAACAACAAACACTTCACTTTTCCTGCCAACTCTCTACCTGAGCAGCTTCGCAGCCAGAAACAAATTGTAGATCTCATGGCCAACTACATGGAGCAGAACCTTATGGAGGTATGAGCAAAGCTGTTAGTCTGCAGCCATTAGTTTGATCAATCGGATTACTGTATGCATTGGATTACATAACTGGTTTGCATACACTGGGAGAATGAAAACCCTTTAATTTAACCGCTGATCTAATCATTTTCTATCCTCTTCAGGGTGGAGATCTGCATTGTGAGGAGCAAGTATCGGGTTGTCCTCCTCTCCTGCTCCAGTGGGTGAAGACTGACCATGCTCTTGTCATGCTCTTCAACAATGGCACTCTACAGGTTCGAAAAAGCGTATTAGCTTTTATCCAGCCATTTATCCACTTCGGTAACATTTGTATTCTTACATGCTGTTTTTAATCCCTTCCAGGTCAACTTCTACGCAGACCACACCAAGATCATCCTGTGCAAGTCATCAGATGACTCCTACCTGCTTACCTACATCAGCCGGGAGCGCGTCTCATACACTTACCTCCTTAGCATGCTGAATGAGATTGGCTGCACCGCCGAACTGAGACACCGACTGCGATACGTGGTCCAGCTGCTCCAACACCATGCTGATGCCTGAGGACACAGCTCCGTGCCTCCCAGGCTGCCTGATTGGCAGATGCCTTAGAGGGGACTTGACTGGTTAACACCTCCTTTTTTGGCAGCCTGACTGGTTGAAATAATTTCTCAAGGCAGTGCCGAGACGAGCTGTTCAATTGACGGATGGAAGGCTGTGCGGAGCAGCTGATCAAATATTTTTGTCTGAACTGGTGCTTAGGCAGCTGATTATCAAATAGATCGACCTTGATAAAAACCAAGCAGTCAGGAAGTTGCCCAATGCAGCATCTGCCTCCAAGGGTTTGTGCCTGTCCAGCTTATGCCTCAAAGGTATCCACCTGGAAGGTATTGATGCCTAAAATAAGAGACTCCTACCTGGCCTGAAATGATGGATCCCTTACAGGCATATGCCTAAATGAACACCCAAAACTCCCATTACCTTTCCTCACTCACTCAAAACCACGGCTTCTTGGCTGGATCTTTTCAAAGCCACCAATCAACCCTGCAGCTTTCAGCTTCCCCTGATTGCCAATAATCCAGGCATGGTTTCTCAAAGGTATCTAAACACTAAAATTGTCTTATTTGCTTTCAAACGGAACAAGGATAATCTTGCGGCTGGAATTTTCTTTGGGTCCTTTTTTTTTTTTTTCAAAAGTATTTTAGCAGCAAGGTCACTTGTGCGGTTGACAAGCACTGGAACCTCGCTATTGCAGCAGAGATGCTTTGGGAAGAACTGTGGTTTGATTGGGGGGGAGAGAGAGAGAGAACCTCCTACCTTCTGTTGGTTTCTGGCCTGTTTGGACTATGGTGCACACATTAATTTTCTTTTAAAAAAAAAATAATTAAACGGAAAGACGGAGCCAACTAGGATCACACTACGATCTTGACCTCACATGCACAAATAACATTCCTGGCCTTATTTGATGGTGATGAAGGTTATTGCTTCTGATCCAACATCAGTCTTTTCTTTTCTTTTGTTGGAATACATTTCACTGATGTGGTACACGGCTTACTAAAGGGGCTATGGGAGCAACACAATTTTGCACCTTTTTTTTTTTTTTTTTTTTAGTAAATTCATCTGGAAAGTGAAACATTTTACTACTTTTATTTGTTTTTAACAAGATACCAAAAGGCATTTTCCTTGTCAAATTATTTTTTTAAGTTTTAAAGTCACAATACAGTAGGTGAATGTGTGTCACACGTGCTGATAAACAAAACTGTTGGTGGAAAACGAGGGTGGGGAGTGGGGATAAAAGTGCCTTTCTGGGGGATGTCTGTATAGTGCAATAACAACAACCCTTTGTGAATGTCGAGCTGGATACAAACAAGATCAGAGAGATGGGTTTTACAGGTGGGATTTACTTTTATACTTGAGCAAAATTTAAAAGTAAGTCAAATAGCACTACACTCACTACCTGGTATAAGCTTTTAGAACAACTGGTATCATAAGTATATAGCCCAGTAATATCTACTATGGAAAAAAAACATTGTACTCTGTTGTACTGTAATCCTTATCGGTTTACATTGCTTTCTCGACCCAGAGTTGTATCCTAAAAACTGTGACCTGGAATGCAAGTATTACATACATGTGTTTTCAAAAAACCCAACATTGTGAAAGCCATCTGCCAATTCAGAAGAGTCTTTATTTTTTTGGCACATAATGTCCTGTCTATTTATTTTTTTATTTATACATGTTTTTTATTTATTGTGTAAATGTTGCGGTTTTGACACAAGGAAATGTTCAATTCCGATCACCTTTTGTATGTAACATATTTGGGGGGGGGGGGGAAATGGGACATAAATAAAGTTTATTGAAAATTTACTTGGTTTGCACTTTATTGTTTATTGAAACATGTTCTGCTGTAGATTTCCCAGTAGACTGGAGATGAGGAATGAATTGGTTTTTGAAGCTGTCATCTTGTCTTTTACTAAATTCTCTTTTATGATCCGATTGCAACATGCTCACCAAAGGCTGCATGACGCTACCTCTTGGTATATATTTGCATTTCTCTTTGGAAACGAGCTAAAACTTGGCTGTCATTATATATATTTTTCTTACATATTGGGTAAACTATCACATGACTTTAAATACACTCAACCCATTTAGTCAATGTTATTTTAAGAACACTCGTCTAATGGATTTCTAGCTGGTATATGCTTCCCAGAAGTTCAAACGAAACTGTCCAAAGTGCAACAGCCATGTTTAAAGTCAGAGATGGACAATATGCAGATGACATTTTGGTTTTAGAAAATTGCCATGATCGGGCCCTGGTTTTAATTGCTAAAATCCTACCAATAAAATAAATGTCCTCCCCTGACTTCTGTATCTACTTTTATTCTACTCCTATGGACATCTTGGCACGTAGGTTGACCCTTAACTGACAGGAAGTCTACAATATCTACTTGACATAATGGGGTGAAAAGGAAATGCATTTGAGAAGTGCCAATTCACAAGGGCAGCCTTGATACGCCTAATAAAGTCTTGTAAGTTGGTATGCCATGATTGTTCATCCTGGGGCTGACTCGCATACCGTGACTCAGGTTTCATTGTGGACTCCTGGGCCTTTTTCTCCTTGTGAAGCTTGTTAAAGGGATGTATGTGCAACATCCCTGAGAAAGCCAAACTCATTTCTATGCTTTATCACGCCACTGAAGCAGATGACAGTGCACTGTGATAGCCCCCTCCCCAGCAAATGATGCATTAGGGAATATGGGCAATAGATTAAGGTGTGCTGTGGTTTTAATACTTCAAAGTAAATAATTAAAATGTATGTACACCACAATTTTGTGTGTGGCGCTTTGGGAAGCAGTACATTACGTATCAACTGATGAAGGTGTATTGTCAAACTATTGTAGTTGTAAACGTGGTGTGCTACAGCCATCGAATGACAAGCATACAATTACACCACTGAGCACTATTGTGCTCTATACAGATCCTCCGTGTCTACCCTAAATTATCTTTGACATTTCCTTGTCAAGAACTTTTAAAAATTTAATTTTATGTGACACAATTAGATCTACTGCTTGACTCCTTTTAGAGTTTCTTAACATGACCTTTTTCTTGTTGCCCTGCAGTCGTCAGCAGTAACATCCCTAACACCCCCAAGTGAGTTCATCAAAGCATCTATTCTATACACTCCCAATAATAACTTCATTAACTAAACTGTAAGCAATCTACAGCATATGCATTCCTCCTCACAGCTTTGATAGAATGAAGAAGACTAAATAGCCTTCAGGACACAGAACAGCAGCTTATTGGAGTGTCAGTACAGCCCAGTGCGACTTCATTTAGTAAACAGTGTTACAGGAACCCAACATGTCAAAATCCTTTCTTGATCTTACTAAAACAATGCTATGTTGTATACATTCTTTATTATGGAAATGTGTAGATATTTATGTATTAATTAGGGAGGAACCTGGTACTGGTCATAGCATCATCATATTTAATGGATTAGTCAACAAAAATGTAGTAGAGTAGATTAAACATTTAACAAAACAACTAAGTGAAGACTTTCAAAATATTACATACAATTTGATTAAAAAAAGCTTGGAAGCAGATTGTTATTCCAAAAATATTAAGTAAATTGTAACTTGTAGTCAAAACTGAAAGATCTACATACAAACATTGTTTTTATATCTGTCTAAATCTGCATCCAGTATCAGCTGAGAGATTACATCTTCAAAACAGTTAAGTATGACGTCAATACAAACTTGTCAAACTAGTTTTATTATCTATGCAACAAAGGAACACATATGTATGTTCTCTGTAAAAGTTTCCATAGATGTGAATATCTTCAAAAGGCAAATGCAGTCTTTTTAAATTACAAGCCAAAAACCCTTTCTGTTGTTGGGTTTTATTGGCAGGCAGAAGTCTCGAGGAATGAGAAGGTTGAAATATGAGAGAATCAGTATAATACATACAGAATACTTATATATACTTACATATACAGAGTAGATATGGACATAGACCTGTGATTTCCCTTAATGTGCACATAAAGACAATAGACACATACTGCTTGGTCACTGTCACAGTTTCAGCTGATGCAATGATGCAGCAGTGCTCTTTCTAACCATGAACACAGTCAGGCAATGAGAGCCAATGCAGCCTTGTTAGTGGGTTGTTTTGTGTTGGGCGAGTGTGTTTGTGTGTATACAAGAAAATGGCCTGTATAGATAGGACTCAATTGGCAACTACTCTACGAAACCCCAGAGAGAGAGAGAGAGAGAGAGAGAGAGAGAGAAATGTCGTCAAACCTCCCTGATGCACACTAGAAACTGGGGCAGCAGCAAGACAACACAAGGCTCCTTTGCTGTGACTCTGAGGCCAATTGTGCTGATTTCACATCTTTAATTGCAGCATGAGGCATTTACTTCACTCACCTCAGATGTGTAAATGAGAATCTCTATAATTCCTTCTGAATTCTATACTATTATAATCCACAGAGTATGGCTTCCTGCAATGCACATCTTATATGGCTGTTTTGTCTCTTAGCAATGTGCTCACATGAATCAGCAAGCAGTACCGAAATGTCATTATCAATAAAAGATTATGTTGACGTCACAGAGAGACAAGCAGATACAGAAAGAGATGTGTCTGAGTGTGTCCATGTTAGAGAAAGAGAGATAGGATGTACAGTTTCAGTGTTAAGACAGAAATCTTTTTCCAAGTTACTGATGTTATCTGCTTACATTGGCAGGTACAAATGGGGGAAAGAAACTTGGTGTATTCTGAATATAGCCTGTCTTTTTATCTTCTTTTATCTATTTCTTCAGAACTGCACAGCTCAGTATGTGGTCCAAAGATGCCCCAGAATCAAGTGTAAATACAGAACTTCAATGTGTGTGAAATGAAAAGGATCCTGTTATTTCTCAGAGTAACTTTGGTCTTACTTTTGTAGCTGTTGGTTATAGTAACACTGTACTAACCCCAACAAACACAAGCAATCAGATGACCACACAGGTTGTAAACAAGCCAACAGTTTAGCAACAGTATCGATCACTTTTTTGAAGGTTAAACTGTAAGTGAACGCACTGAAAGTATTTGTAACAATCCCTCATCACACAGGAAAACCACATGTGCACAGTTATGGCAAGTAGAATAGGTTAGAGTTGAACCAGGACATTGGTCTGTATACTGTGATGGATGTTTACATAGTTTTAATTTAATTTGACTGTTTGCCTCCGTTTGGCCAAACAAATACATTTGGCTAACCTGGGGGTTGGTTTAAAACCTGCACCATTGTCTGATCGCTTGTGTTTCTTGTCCAATTGATATTTGGACGATATTTGCAATGTCACTGTGTTCATAGATCTCAGCAATCTTTTTTTTCTGTGAGTATAATATCATGACAGTTGGCAAACAAATGAAAATCAGATCCAGTTTGTAATAATCTGGAATCATCCTTTGACAGGAGAGAACGTACGATTGTGCAGACCTGTTACAGTAACTTTTGTATAAAAATAGTTTTAAAGGATTAATACAATAAATGCCCATTTGGCTTCTTCCTTTTTACATAATGATGTGATGAGTTAGCCATAACGCTCATGTTCAGTTTTTAAAAGCTTTTACATTTGTTGCCTTTTCCAGAAAGATATCCAAAGATTAGCAGGAAGTAATGTGTGTTATGTTTCCAGCAACAACAGCAGCTCGTTTGGAATAAACAGAATATCTCAGTAGACAGCATGGAGAGGAAAAATAACATGAGCGTCTTTTGCTATCAAAGTTGACTACTTTAATGTACATCATTAGAATTCTGCCTTTCTAAAACACAGTTTATGAAGACAAAACAAATATATACTGACAAGAGGTTTAAATCAGACATTTATAAGTGGGATGTGGAGTCTTGATACATCCTGGAAATATACTGCATCACCTCCACAGCAGAAAACACAGTGTCCATAAACGCTTGAGATAGCATTAAATCATTTGCTCAACAGTATACCTACTGTTTTATTACTTAATGGCAACATGCCAAATCCCTTCAGTAATATGATTGCTTTCTCGGCACCTTCTTGCTTTTTTCATGCCTGCAAATAGTTCACAAAATCCTGATTAACAGAGTTGGATGGGTCATCAATTATTACTGATGAGAGATAAAATGCAGCTTTCCAAATCTGTTTAACTAAATGAGGTCACTTCGTCATTGGAAAGGGATTGTGTATTGTATGGGAGGGAGACATGACAGAACATGTCTGGATTGGTTTAGTGACACTCAATGGCTCTGTCTCTGTCACAGACTGATGGCAACAGGAACTGGACTTGAATGCAGACTGTAATTATAGGAAGATAAGAAATGTTGGTTGGAATTCATTAGTGCTACAGTAATCTTTAGAAATTATCATGAAATTGTGATACATGTGGATAGTTACTGTAATGAAAAGCACTTTCTTACTGTAAGTGATGTTGACGTAGGTGTCCCAACAGAGGGAGGGAGATAAGTCTGTTAGCAGATGTTACAGGGAGTCCTTTCTAAACTTGGCAATAGTGTGTGTGTGTGTGTGTGTGTGTGTGTGTGTGTGTGTGTGTGTGAGAGAGGGACAGAAGTATTCACAGTTTTCTCACATTAACATTGTGCTTAAAGTGTAGTGTTAACTGAAATATATGTTGTTTTCATACTTTTCACACATTTACAAGATGGTAATGTCTCCTAACACGTTATATGACATCATGTTTTCATAGTGAGGTCATCCACCCACTCCCAAGTCTGAAATGATTTCCTGTGGAAGGTTACACTTGTAACAACAACGGCAGCAGTAGGCCTACTGTATACTAAAAAAAACCTTAAAAAAACAACATTTTCAAGCTCCACTTAGAATAAAATATGTAATTTATGAGCTGTGCAAAGCAAAATCAAATAATGACATAGTCCCTGCAATTATCTTAAGTTCATTCAAAGAAATCATTAATATCTAATAAGTATATTTAAGTATGGGGTTCCTTCTTTGAGGAATTTCATTTTCACATAATATTAATATATAGGAGCCATGATACTGGCTCACAAACCCTGTCTGCCTTTCTTGAATGGAGGCTGACATCAGCGGCAGCCAATCAGCATAAAGATCTGAGTGTGTGTTACTGCCGCCTGTTCATATTTGACTTTAACTCTTGTTTTAAATTGTTCCAGACTTATCAACAGTGTATTCAATGTTCAAGCTTGACTCAAACCTTTTGATCAATCCTAAACCTAAACTAAACTATAACTCTTTTGAAAGCCTTGTTCTTACGCTCTCAAACCAAACATGGAAAACAATAAAGCCAGTTTTATTTGTTACTGTGTACCGCCCTCCTGGTTCGTATTCTGAATTTCTATCTGAATTCTCAGAATTTTTATCAAGTTTAGTCCTTAAAACAGATAAAGTAATTATTGTAGGTGACTTTAATATTCATGTGGATGTTGATAGTGACAGCCTTAATAATGCATTTATCTCAATATTAGATTCAATTGGGTTCAGTCAAAATGTACATGAACCAACTCACTGTTTAACCCACACTCTGGACCTTGTTCTGGATATGGTGTTGAAATTGAAAGTTTATGTTCTATTGGAGTCCTGTTACTGGACTACAAGCCAGTAGACAAAATATCCTACACTCGATGTCTATCTGAAAGTGCTGTGACTAAATTTAAGGAAGTGATTCCATCAGCACTTAATTCAATACCAGGACTCAATATTAATATAACGGAGGACTCCAATGCTAACTTTAGTCCCTCCCAAATTAATCATCTTGTTGATAGCGCTGCAGCCTCACTGCGAATAACACTCGACTCTGTCGCTCCTCTAAAGAAGAAGATCATAAAACAGAAAAAGAAAGCTCCATGGCTTAATTTACAAATCCGCAAACTAAAACAAAAGTCGAGAAATCTTGAAAGTAAATGGCGTTCCACTAAATTGGAAGAATCTCGTTTAGTCTGGTTAGATCATCTTAAAACGTATAAGAAGGCTCTCCGTTATGCCAGAGCAGCTTATTACTCTTCCTTAATAGAAGAAAATAAGAACAACCCCAGGTTTCTTTTCAGCACTGTAGCCAGGCTGACAGAGAGCCACAGCTCTACAGAGCCTTCTATTCCTATATCTCTCAGTAGTGACGACTTCATGAGCTTCTTTAACCATAAAATTATAATTATTAGAAACAAAATTAATCTCCTCCTGACCTCGATTGGTAATGACTTAACTTCAACCTCCGGAATTTCAAAACAGTTTTACTCCAATCAACCTTAACCAACTAACTTCAACAATCTCATTGTCTAAGCCATCAACCTGTCTTTTAGACCCGATTCCAACTAAACTGTTTAAAGAAGTTTTACACTTAATTAACACCTCATTATTAAATATGATCAACCTGTCTCTATTACCTGGCTACGTACCACAATCCTTTAAAGTAGCTGTAATAAAACCACTTCTTAAAAAGCCCAGTCTTGATCCAGAGGTTTTAGCCAACTATAGGTCGATATCTAACCTTCCCTTTCTCGCTAAGATCCTTGAGAAAGCAGTCACAAAACAGTTATGTGATTTTTTACATAATAATAGTTTATTTGAGGTTTTTCAATCTGGTGAAAGTTACCAATGACCTTCTGTTGGCATCAGACAAAGGACTTGTCTCTGTACTTGTCTTGTTAGACCTCAGTGCTGCTTTCGACACTGTTGATCATGACATTCTACTACAGAGACTGGAACATTATGTTGGCATAAAAGGAACCGCACTAAGCTGGTTCAAGTCCTATTTATCTGAGCGATCTCAATTTGTATGTGTTAACGATAAATCCTCCATGACAGCCAAAGTCAGTCTTGGAGTTCCGCAGGGTTCTGTACTTGAACCGATTATATTATCAAGCTCCTCTCCAGTGGAACCAGCTTCCAGTTTGTGTTCAGGAGGCAGACACCCTCTCCACATTTAAGAGCAGGCTAAAGACTTTCCTTTTTGATAAAGCTTATAGTTAGGGCTGGCTCAGGTTAGCCTTGGATCAGCCCCTAGTTATGCTGCTATAGGCTTAGACTGTCGGGGGACACCTCCCTGCTCTCCTCCTTCTCTTCCTCTCTCCTCCCCTCCCTCTTTCTTCTTCTCCCTCTCTATCTGTTACTAACACAGCATCCGGGGCATCATCCCCGGAGTTTTTGTGTCTTTCATGTGGCAGGTTGCCACTGATAAAGTTTAGGTCAGGATCAGGAATCGTGGCTGCGCCTGCTGCCCTGGTCCTGCTGGACACCGGGAAGCCTTTTTGACATTTTCCTGGATTCATCCATACTTTCTCTTTTTTCAACACAACATAATTTCTGTCAAATGTTGTATTTGTACTATGTTGTTTATCCTGTACACACGACATCTATTGCACATCTGTCCGTCCTGGGAGAGGGATCCCTCCTCAGTTGCTCTCCCTGAGGTTTCTTCCATTTTTCCCCCTTTAAATAATGGGCTTTCTTTTAGGAAGTTTTTCCTTGTGCGATGCGAGGGTCTAAGGACAGGACTGTACAGTCTGTAAAGCACACTGAGACAAATGTGAAATTTGTGATATTGGGCTATATAAATAAATTTGATTTGATTTGATTTTAAGCTTTGTTTAGTCCTCCAGTGAGCAGTCTTTCTTTTTTTCATTCACTGTCAGTGAGTCCAATCAATATTAATCCAATACATAACATGACAGACCTGTCGTGTTATGTTTACATCTCTGTACAAAAGCTTACAAAATGGGATTCTTCCCGTCCAGTCACCATCCTTTATCAATCTCCACTTACTTGTGTTTGTTTGCTTCAGACAGCTTTATTAACGACTCACTTCGAGGGGGAAAATTCTGACAAAAACTAAATGATGTTGAGTTTGAAGCTTGAAGTGATTAAGTTCCCTGTGAGGATTGCTTACTTTGTGGAACAATCACAGAGGGAAAAAGAATCCATCCCGCTGTGATCTGTAAAATCTTTGAAGACGGGAGTGTGAGGCAAAGCCAAGTGGGTGGCATGGAGAAGGACTCAAAGGAAGGTACATCCTTCCCTTCCGCTGTTACTCTTCCACTGACCCATGGCCACATCTTTTTCTGGCTGCGATGTGTGTGAGTGTGTGTTTGTGTTGGCTGCGGCGTATCCTCCATGCGGGATCCTGCTGCTGATGTCACATTCCTGCTTGTTAAGGCATCACACACACTTATGTACGTCACACACCAGTCCTACAGGAAATGTGTGTTTCCTTTTTACGATTCTCCTTCTGTTTCCCATTAAAAGCACAGAGGAGAGCGTCCTCCACTCTTATGCTGCCAGACAGAAATGTTCTCTCCACGTTTCAGTGAATCAGCGAGTACCACAGTGACTCAGAAAAGAAGATGAAGTTGTTTCCGAGCATTTTGAATCTAATTCTGGGCTTTTTTGAGAAAGCCAATCTTGCCAACATTTTGGAGCTTAAAATACAGTTTAAAGCCTTTGTCCCACTGTGTCTCCTTATTAAAGCAAGGGTGGGTAATGTGTTTTACAAACATACTTTGTTCATTATGATATGTTAACGTGCCGTCAGTGTTGTCAAGTTGGCGACTTTCTCACTAGATTTAGCGACTTTTGGGTTAGCTACTTTCATTGGGTTCTTCTAGGTTACTATAGCTGGTTACTCCATTGTTACATACCCACGCTTTAAAATGTATATGATATTAAACAATAAGACAGACCTGGACAGGGTACGTGTCTAAGCGCTACTTCAATGACATGCATGATGCCTTCATATTTTTGTGAGATACCAGCCAGTATTGTTTGGGGTTATCCTTTTCCCCTAAAATAGTCAATAAGGAGAGTTGTTTGCTGTTTTAAAAACACACGCAGCAACTGTAATTGACCGTTCGCTAACCCCCTTAATTATTGTTGATACACCAAACATTCACCAACCGTGGCAGATTTGACCACTCGAAATTGAATAATTTCTGAAACATGGGATCTTTCTCACACAGAAGTACACCTAAAGCAGGATTCATATTTCTAGCCGATGACGCCACAGATTTTGTGGGCGGAAATGACAGCTGTCACTAGCAGATTCTATCCGCTGGCGTAAACTATCTTAAACTGTAAAAGTATGTGTTTTTTTTTTCCCTTGGAAGCCACAACCGACTTTAAATGTGCGCGAGACACAATGGACAACACACGGGGAGTGAGGCCGCAAAAAGGGACATAGCACAATGGCGCAAAAACAAAAAAGAAGAGCTGGAACACTTCAGTAAACTTCACAATTAAGTCCACTATGCTTAAAATTCACCACTTGCCGGACAACTCTGTGGCCTAATTCCAATCCGGCCCCTACACCCTCTACCCACTTCCACATCCGTGTGGAGGGTCCGTCACATTAAGTGCCATTCCAAACCAATTAGGCAGGGGGTGGAAATGGGTAATCAAACCCCTCCAGCATTAAGTCTACATCAACGCAGACTTAGCCAGTTCACTGACAACGTGAAATGCTTCTGTGTCCATCATTGCACACGCTGCATACGTGTTCATTTGTTTGTGAAGTGTTGTATATTTATAGGGACTGCTGCAATAACAAGCAGCTCATTAACATCAGAGTTAAAAATGAGAAGATGTTTTTCACAAAAAAAGAAAAGGAATGCCACTAAAGAAGCTTGAGAGTTACATTTCTTCTCCACATGCTAAGGATGCCTGCTTCCGAAAGATGCTGATATGAAACCATGGTTACGAAAAGTTACAAAAGTCCCGGTTTCCTCCAGAGAGAAGGAAGTTCGCCCTGAAACTTGCCGCTGTATTTATACCCTACATCTTTAAGAAGGGTGCCTGTTTGGCCTGGACTTTTTGATTTCCTGTTTCCTGAATTGTTTCTTGATTATTCGTTGTATAATAAGAAACCGTAAATAGGATCTTAAATATAAAATTAATAGTCGAGTACATGATATAATGCTTGAAGTCTCAGTTGTGGTTGTTTGCCAATTCAGGAAGTGAAAAGAAATATCCATATAATGGTCATTTTGGTCTCCTACATACTTCCAAGTGATATTCCAAGATATTCTATACACATATGGAGCCCTTTGAAATCTAATAAACCACATATCCTGTATCCCATTTTTCCTGTTTAACATATTGTTCCTGTTTTACTGCAGAGTCTTTCTTCTATTCTTTGGTGTTTCAGCTGGGCTCATTATTCATCCTCGCTAATGATCAGCCACAATATATCCTGCTGCGACAGAACATGAAACAGCACTAAAACCAAAGTCAATGCATCAGGAAGTCAAACATCTGGAGGGACACAGATGAGGGGGAGACAGAGAGGAAGAATTCAGCCAGACATCCAACTGCTGTGGGACAATTTCACCTAATTAGTAACTTCTGTTTTCTCAAGAGCTTTCTCTCTCCCCAGCCCCCTTCAACGTGTGTGTGTGTGTGTGTGTGTGTGTGTGTGTGTGTGTGTGTGTGTGTGTGTGTGTGTGTGTGTTTGAGGCCATTGTAATGCTCTTTCCTCATATGAATTCCAGCCAAGGCCACAAGCCAAGGCCTGTGTGAGTGTATGTGTGGGTTTTTGCTTTTGAAGTGTTAACACTCGTTTCCACTCAGGAACAAGCGTTTCTGAGTCATTTGCATCAGTTTCTTCTAACCCTTTCCCTTCCCACGACTTTGCGTTCAGACCTGGTACATCCTAATGCATTGTTCAGATCTGCACATTTCCCAGATAGATCTTTGTGTTTATGGCTTTCCCATCCACATCCTTAACAGAGAAAACGATGTCTCCCTCAGGAGGAATCATCTGTTCACTCAAATAATCTCAGTTCTTTCACAGCATCTCAGGTGTCACACGCAACCTGTTTCCTGGTTTCCTTCTGCTTTTCCCATTTTAGATCACATTTTTTATTCTTCTATTCTTTCTTTGGTTAAATGTTTTTTTAACAAAATCAGCATTTTTTTGTTTTATATACGTTTTATGAAGAAAGTGCCTTCAACATATAGGCCTCAAGGATAGACATACGCCTAATGTGTTTGTATATTAAATGGTTAATTATAATAACTTTACTTTCAACAATGTGCTGCAGATCTTTTCCCTAATTTCTTAGCCATACTAATTTTCAGATACATGTGCTGGCTTGATGGTCGGGACAGTCAATCATAACTCATAAAACTGTGGTGGTCAAACTGATTCACCACTTCTGCAATTTTCACAGATTCTTTAAGTTAAAGTTGGTAAGTGAGGGCTAAAATGTAATGCTTATTTGGATAAAATGTAGGTTCTCAATACAGAATTCAGAGCATAGGGATTGCCTCCACATGGCTCTCAACATGGAGACGGCTGAGCTAACTGCTAGCAGCTAACGTTGCTAACAGCGAAAACAGTGCTGACAGAGCTAACAGTGTTAAGCTGAGGGGGAACCGAAAGGTGTGAATGTTTCCGCAACAACGCTGTAGGTCAGGATGGCGTTATCAGAGGTAACAATAATAATAATAATGATAATATAATATTATGATATATTAATATTATCAGAGGTAACCGCCATGTGAGTGCTGTGCAAGCGGCGGCCATTAGCTAGCCACTGGGGCACACAAACATGGACTCTACGTAAACAAAGCACAGAGAAACTTGGATTACTCCACTATATCTTTAAATATCAAATAGTTGTTTGCTGCTATATTAATTTGCCTTCAATATCATATTGATAACCTTTAGCTGAAACTCATAAAAAAAAGTAACTGAAACACTCAGATTTACATAAATGCTACATACTTTTTAGTGCATTTATGAGCTCACAGTAACATCAGAACATGGCATGAAGCAGTCTAGTGGGACCAGATTATAAGTAAGTCTACATCACTCTAGCTCTTCACTTCCTTGATATCCGATACCAGTGTGCTGCTAATGACAACATAACTGGCCAGATGGCTTTCAGCCCTTTGAGCACAGAGCCAAGTCAAAACTGTGACTGTCCTTCACATGTGTGTACGTGTGTGTGTGTGTGTGTGTGTGTGTGTGTGTGTGTGTGTGTGTGTGTGTGTGTGTGTGTACATGTGTGTGTGTGTGTACATGTGTGCGTGCGTGGGCATGCTAGAGATACACACTTAGACACACAATAAACTCGAACACGTGGAAACAGTGAAAACTATTTATAGAGTTGAAAAGTCATGGGGGCTACATTGGGTGTGTTTTACTTTGTGGAAAGATCAACTATGGTTATCTTACATCCTGTGGTAAACACACACACACACACACACTGACATACAAACAAACAAACACACATAACATTTTCCTCTTTGTCAGGTGCAGAGGAAGTCAGATACAGTGCCCATGCAACAACAACATTGTGAGACTAAATAAAAACACTTCTATGGTGATTTTCCATCAGTTGTGAACATCAAAGATTAAATCAGTTGTAGTTGGGGGATTTCAGTTTACTTCTGTTGGAACATCAGTGTCACACAGGTGCGTCCAACACCAGTTTTATTTGGCAACATATTGAAATATTAAATGTATTGCAAATAGATTTATTGTCATCCAAAATCTCTATCCTGCCTTCAGTGAGGTGACTCAGAGGTGCATTTGACTTTCTGGTGACACATTGCCTTTCATACTTGGCTGCTGAACCACATGAAAAGTGACTTTGCAAGATGTTAATACTGCATGGTGGTTTTATATGCAAATATCTGCTGGGAAGAAAGCTGTTAAACACTAACTGCAACTAGTTTACTCTTCTCATTTCACTTTACTTTTTTTCATCAGCAAGCTGAATACTTAAGAGTTAACCTCTGAACGTATGCTTACCATACATATTGTCACTGGACTACTGTTATTATTTCTTCAACAGTTTATTTCTCTTCATCAGCTTCTCATGAGAGAGCATTCTTCATTTTTTCGGAAACAGCATGTCAACACCCTTGAATAATGCGGAGACACCTTGTGTGAGAGACTGTTAATCCACTAATGTCTTTGCTAGCAAGAGACTCTGCTGACAAGACAGAAACGCACAGAGCCTGGAAACAGATGGCCTGAAGACTGAGAGTCTCCGGATTACGTTTTCTAGAGGGATTTCATAGGGCTTGCACTGTAAACTGGTGATTAATTTGTCTATAAAGGCAATTTTGAGTAAATGAATTATTGCGTATGAGCTCAAGTGAAGATTAGTCCTTTTCAAAAGTAGCAGCAGAATCTCAAAAATGAGTTTGTAGACATGTGCTTCATCCCAATAATAACTGCTTTATTCTTTTTCAGTACGTGTGCTTGGTCATCAATCGTCATCCCCACCACTAAATGAATGAACTGAAAGAGAAGTCAAGCATATGAGAAGCACAAGCGAGCGTTCAGACCACACTCATGTGATAGCTCATCCCCGGCTGAATGAGATCATTGAGAATGGACAGATCAGCAGCTCCTTCACTCATATGGCAGCTGATCAAGGTCATTCACCAGACGGGTCAACCACTCACATGGCAGACACCACAACTGAAAAATGAATGAGCAAAGTTATCATAGGGACAAGCTAGCGAGACAGCAATTTTGTCAGCATTGACCTGATTTCCTACAGATATAATCATCATCATAATCATCATGGTCTGACAATAGAAACATTCAGGTCATCCGGACGCTGTAATCACAAGTTCTTTTGTCTCAGATCAAACTTTAATGAGTATATTAGTGAATGATACATTTGACCTCAGAAAGGGACATGTGAGGAGAAAATAAATACTGTCGGTTTGTTCTTTTGTGAATGTGGTCAGATCAGGAATCTGATATTGGCCACATTTAAAAAATAATGTGAAGAGCTAAACAAAATAAATCTGTCAGAGGAATACATTTGAATTATGCGCTAAGGCTTGTTGTGTGAAAGTAATCTTAGACTTAGACTGTTATTAGTTTTGCTTTGTTGAGTTTATTTCAACAAAGAACTTCCATCAGTTGTTAAAGAGATGGATCTGTAGACATACAAACTTTTCGGATTTATTGTCCATGTTGGTTTATAAGCCTGAAGGTTTTTTCTTGATGTTGTAAATAGAAATTTAACTAAATGATCCCAACACAGGGTCCACTCATTACCAACTATTGAAATTAAGTCAAACCAATCTCTTGAGTTGGTATTGTTTTGTCACACTACCGTTTCCAAGGTAAAAACCTCCAACAACTTTCATGTCTAGTTTCATTTACTTTAGCTCAGTATGGAAAATCCCTCTACATGTGATGATCATGTGGTACAATGACATGGGAAATATATAGGACAGGTTTTAACTTGAAAATGTGGCTTTGGAACATTTTAATGTCATCACATTGTTGAATTGTGTGCTCTACCTAAAAATACTTCTCAATTTTAATCTCTGTATGGGCGTAATTACCTCTTTGATCCAGCAGCTGACAAGATCATAAAGTCAGATTTATAGGCCGAGCCTCTTTCGACTAAATGTTTCTCCTTTTCACTGAGAAGTGTTTTTGTAAGCCTCAAGACAAGCCTTTTTTTCTTTTCACCATCCAATCTCTGAAGGCTACTTTCTCTGTTTGACAATCAAGACACTGAAAAGCCTCCTACTACAAGTATGTTAGAGCTACAACTCCGTCTGTTGTAGAATAAGAGTTTGTTGTAGGACAAGGCACCCTGGGCCCTCTCACACATCTCAATGGGACACTTTGTGCTGTGTCCATTTCTATGTGGGGGTTGTCTGAAAACACCCCCAGGAGGTTTTATTAGCTCCTAATTCAAAGTCAAGACTTGGTAGAAAAACACAACTGGCAAGAGAAAAAAAGATCTCAAAGTTATAAAATAATACTGCTGATTAAAATGATCACAGATAAGATGTAAGATGATTTGTAAAGACACGCACATGACATTTACATTTGACTCTTTTTGTTTCTGTCCCTGTTTCTCTTCCCTGCTCTCTTCCCTTTCACCTCTTCTCTTTCTGCTCTCCACAAACCCAAACAAACATTAGCGCTGAAGAGAGATTCCAGACCAGACCAGACTGATAAGAGGGGAATTCCCACACTGTGAATTATTTGACACACATATTTTCTCACACATACACAGACAAAGAGCTACAGAAAAGAGTCAAGTTGTACCATGACACAAGGTTCTGCTCAGATGTTAAGACTTTAAGTTCAGCAAAGATTTATTTCTACATTAGATTTAATTTTTGGAAACATGAAGGGACATTGTTTTGATTTACAACACGGGAAGTACCCGCCATGTGATTCCCCTACATATCCAGGTAGTTAGAGAAAAGAAAGAAGACTTGTTTATGAGATAGAACTTCAGCCCATGAACCGCCCAGTTTTTCAAAGGGGAATTTACATAGAAATATAAACAGCAACTATCTTTTCTAAGTAAAAGGTAAAGCAACTATTAGCAATTGATGTCATGCTATACAGTACTTAGGAAGCATATTTTAAAACACTGAATGGCATTTGGTGACCATCGGGACAACATGCTACTTCCTTCTCTACGAATAAAAACCTAAAGTAAATTTACAACAATACACATAAAGAGATAACAATAATTTAATCTAATCCAGGAGGAATGAGGGGAAAACCCACAGTCTGACTGACTGACTGAAAGCAAACTCAGCGAGCTGTGATAATGGGATTATTGTGCTATATATCAAGCTGTCCTGTGGCGACGGCTAGAAGAGTTGTATGACTTTGTGTACTACGCGTGACGTCTTGGACCTCGTAAACCCCCAGAGCTGAAATCACGATGAATGATTTTTCTGTCAAACGCTCATTTTGGATCCCATGCCGAGTTTGTGTGAGAAACAGGATGCTGTAGATGGCAGCTGCTAACCACCAGGAACTATATGTTATATATACTTATTTGTTTATCTTATAGACAGGAAGCAAGTAATTTATAATTGTAGTGGGGTAAATAACATATAATTAATACAGTTTATGCAAGATATCGTGTTGAAGAGTTGTGTCTTGGGTTGTAATAAATGACCAATTGTTCCGTGTCCTTTAAACAAAGTGGCAGCTGTTTTGCAGCTAAAATGATGCTCTGTATTTTGAAGGGGACAAGTAAAAACATGGATCAATATTAAATTCCATGATTGTCACAATCCACACAGTGTTTGTAGCTGGAATGAAAGGAGTAATAAGTGATTGATTTTTCATGACTTGTCCAGCACTGAAGAGTCATAAACTCAGCACATTGACTTATTGATACCATCAAAGGTTTTTGTAATCATTAGTCATCATAAGCTATCACTTATACCAGGTATTTTATTGTGAATTGTAGTATCATTAACTCACCTTGTGGTTGTTGTTTTGTTGTTAGATTGTGCACTGGATGAGTCTGGTTGAAGCAACACCCATCTGACAAGAACACTAAAAATAATTATCAATAGAAGGACACATTGATATTCCATGACCATCACATATCATCATGTATTGTTGTAGCAAGTTGTTGCAAACCTTACTGTTTTTTGTACATTTATTCCTTAAAATGCAATTTGTCCAACAGCTGGAGGCCTTTTCACTTGTGCGTTTTAGTTTCTGTAAATTAATCGACTTCATTTCTAACATCATCACTACAGGAACAGGGAAATTCTGCGATGAGGAACTAGATAAATCACTCTGTCATTTAACAATATGGTAAACAGCTGTCAAATAAAAGAAGAGAGTGTGGAGGAGGGACAACAATAGTTCTTTTAGTCAGCAAAACACCCAGCTACCCACCTCTGGATCTCCCCACCACAGCCTCCACTGCTTTTTATAACGGCCTTTGATGTATTTCAATAAACTGCGGGGCTGTCCCACGGGTGCTACCTTCCTCAGAACAACCCACTGTGTGTATTCATAATCAATCTTTCATTAAGGAGATCCTAGAAAAACCATGCTTCACATCTGAGCTGTGTGTACGTCTTTGTGGAGGTGTGTGTGTTGGCGTGTGGGTGAAACCGAAGTGAGAAGTTAAGTACTTTGTCTTGAAAGACCTAAAGGTTTCTCTGCTTGACTCTGCGGGGTTTATCTCTTTTCCTATAATCTTTTCAGGGTTTACCAGCATGCATTGACATGGGAGGACAAATACTGTAAGATCATGGTAGGAAACAATGTTTAAAGGACAATTAGCATCAAAATAAGAACAATGTCCAAAGGCAATCGAAACAGAACATAACACATGCCTTATCTGAACGTCAAACTAAAATACAGCCGACTGTAAATAGTTGAAGTTGGCAGGAGTGTATTTTATGATAGGTGACTGATAAAGCATTGTATTTAAATCTATAAATGTCTGCTGATGTTGTTTGCTCATAAAACTTTATGGTCTTTTTTTCATCTACTCCGACATAATATCACATGAGTTCCTACAACATCTTATCTCTTCAAATTCTGGTCAAATACATGTTAGATATGAGATTTTTTGCCATTGTTCATTACGTTTTCAATTTGTGTTTCTTGGAGTTTTAGCTAATACATGGGGTTTTAGTACACCCCACTCTCTATATAGTGACCTTTTACAGATTACAGAGATTCCATGGAATGAAAAAAGGGAAGTGAAAGGTGAGTGGGTAAGAAAAGACAGAGTTGCTCCCGCAACTAAAACGGTGGATATTTTAGGGGAAGTCTGAAAGTCACCAGACACAAAATAACTCCCCAGTACAAAATCACAATATTCTTAATAAACACCACCACAAACATTTCACACAATACTTTTATTTGTCAAATCAAACTGACTCTGACATGAGCACATTGTACATTAGCTTTATATATTTACTTAGACATAGTTCTGTTTTCACCAGTAAGGGGTGTTAATACCGTAGAGTCAGAACTCCCTTAGCAGGTATACTCAAAAATAAGTAGTTTGTACGAACAAAAGTGTTTCTGGCTGTTCCGAACAGCAACACTTTTTACTAAATGTACTAAATTTCACTGTTTACTGGGTGCTTTTCTATCGCATTCATCAGCACCAATATTTTGTTGACCTGCACACAACTATTGCCTTTTCACCATTAACATCACACACACACACACACACACACACACACACACACACACACACACACACACACACACACACACACACGATGGATTACATAATTATTATCACATTGTTGTTCGCACCACATTGAAAGAGAGTATCATGGTGACTGCTTTTACAAAGTCAAAACGGAAATGATACTTCAATAAATCATGTTAATATAACATTCTTTATTGTTCCTCCACAAAGCTCGGTATTTACAAGCATACAGATATGTATCTCTCTATGAAAGTGTTATAGATTAACCCTGGAGCCCTGAGTCTGAGAGTAGGTTTGGATCGAGTTCAGGTCAGGGAGTCTGTATCAGCCTGTGTCAAGCTGTAAAATGTTCTATTACACTTTTCCTGTAAGCCGCCAGCACTCCCACTCCGAGAGGCTGCAGAAATTCCGAGCCAATCTTTGCTGGGATGAAACTCAATCCTGCATGAAAGACTGTAATCTGATCTGTTATGAATATTGTGTTATGTTATATACAGTATAACAGGCTTATATGAAGATTCAAGACAAATAGGAATATTAATTTACAGCTGTTATATGTGCATGTGTGTGCACATATAGCACACACACACACGCACACACGCACACACACACACACACACACACACACACACACACACACACACACACACACACACACGCACAATAATACACACAGGATGTCTGCATTTACAACAGCTGTTCCTGGGAACGAGACAGAGGTCGTAGACAGATACACTGACAAACACATACGCTCATATATCAGTGCACACACTTTGTATGCACACACATACACACACACACACACACACACACACACACACACACACACACACACACACACACACACACACACACATACACACACACATACATACTATAACTGAAATATCTGTGTCTACAATCAACTTAATATCCAATGCTTCAGTACTATGTGCCACCATTTTATCTTGCAACATTTTGCATTTCGCTGACGTTAAAATTACACAAACAGTGACAACAATAAGCAATATGTTGATATAATCTACCCGTTCAAAGAACAACAGGTTAGGGAATGCTAAAGTGACCTATGAAATAATTGACCGAATAAATGTATTAGGCTGGTTTAAGAATGGGGCATCATAATTGTACCTTGCTAGCATCCTAGCTACAATAATGAAAGTAGAAAGTAAGGAAAGTATTTGTGTATACGCCCAAAATTGAATGGTTTCTTCCTTGGCCGATGCTACACCCTTCCAACAAGTTTCATGGAAGTCATGGCAGTAGTTTTTCATCTTTAATCTGGCGGACAAACAGACAAACAATCAAACAAATCAAACCTAAATTATAACCTCCTTAGTGGAGGTAGTCAGGGAACAGCAAAATGGTGACAAGCGTGGACTAGACCAACGCAGCCAAGTGTTTGTCATTCAGATGTAACAACTCTTTAATTGATATTTGCATATTTAAGCCCATATTCAAATATGATAACACTTTTTTTCCACAAATCTTTGACAGTCAGCATCACCTTTAAAATGAGCAGCACACTGTCCATGTCCCAAATGGCATTTTCTAGCTGCTATTTCTTTCTAATGGACCTCTCACAATGCAGCCCCCGTGTCACATGGAACATATCTGTGCTGTATGACTCTGTGCACTTAGGGGCAAGTGTGGCATTACTGTCACCTTCCACCCACTAAAACATAAGCACACACACACACGCACACACATAAATGAGGCATTAGCACATTACAGGATGTGTTGCCATGGTAATCCGACAACCCAGAATCACAGTGAGAGTGTGTGTCTTGGTGAGTCACCCAGTGTTAATCCATATTCATGTCCTCAGAGTGCTAATTTCTCTTACATTTTCATTAATATGTGCAGTCCTATGGATTTGTGTGTGTTTACATTTATAGTCAACAATCATATTCATGAATTTAATCACTTTTTATTGGTCAGTATTCGGACACCAGATTACTACATTTCTTCCATTCAGCTCATGGATTGGGGTGCGTGTGCGTGTGTGTGTGTGTGTGTGTGAGTGTGCGTGTGTGTGTGTGTGTGTGTGTGTGTGTGTGTGTGTGTGTGTGTGTGTGTGTGTGTGTGTGTGTGTGTGTGTGTATGTGTGTCTAGGAGAAGATGTGACAGTTACTTTGCGGAGAAGTGTCCCTAATGCTTTCCCCAGTGACCACCTGCTCCCCCCCCCCTCTCTCTTTGTTTCTCTCTCTCTGATGTATTTTCCAGAAACTAGGTCCCCACTTTTTCCTCCTGAGGATCCTCCCCCTTGCTGAGTCTTATAAAGTCCGAGATGCAAAGCTCAATGCAAAGCAAAAATTCACTTCACAGTGCAATCAAAAAAACCTTTCATACATGCCCCTCGTTATATAAATATGCTCGCAATTTCACATGTCTGTCTCTTGTTTGAATTGTATGGCAATATTTCTGTGTCGGACCTACTAACATTGAAGAATGCTGTCCAACTGATTTACAGGCTTCTACAGCACATGGTTGTAAACAGAGACAATAAATGTCCGTCTTGTTCCCTCTTCTAAGAGAAAAATAAACCATGCTGCCACAATGTAATGATAGATTAAGTATGGACAATTTCAGTATTTACAAATGAAGCAACTTTCTGCAAACCAGTCAAAATAATGTTTAGAAGTAAATTCCATGTAAAAAAAATGGTTTTACCACACGTCTGCCTTAGCCTGTCAGCTCTGACTAGCTAGTACCAACAATAACGCTAACCAACACTATATACAAAGTTTGCTCTCCAGTAGAAATGAACTGAGATCGTCGGAAACTATCAACTGGCAGCACGGGTTAAAAGCACAGAAGCTGCCTCTCGCATAATAAGCAAAAGAAGTGCTGCTGCTTGCCTGTTGCACAAGTTCAGAGAACAGAACCTCCATCATTCTGACTATTATATAAATAGATATATACCAGAACAGAAGTGTTGCATTAGTGCAGCGTAATGAGATGACGCATTTTCCATCCAAAGCCATCAGTCTGCAGTGTTATCAGCTGTCACCAAGCCCCAGACTGAAACTCTAAATCAACATTTAACACAAAACCTGACAAATATTTGCACAATTCATTAAACAGCCTTAAACACACAGTAACTGTGTGAGCTGTTTTACCTTAAAACAAGTGTTTCTTCCTCACCAGGTTCTGTGCAAAACTATCCAACACCTTCCAGTACATTGCACCTTATACAAATCAGGACACTGAACAGCTAATTGTGCACTCTGAGAAATCTGTGAATGAGCCAATCTTAAGTTATCAAGAAGATACGTCTGAAGTCAGATCAGTCTATAAAATTGTGTTTTTTTATATCAGTTTTTCCCTTTATGGTGCAGGGCCACTGTTCCCTTTTGCACATTAGGTGCCATTCATTGCACAAGCATTGCAGTTATCCCGTGAGTTTGAATAAAACCATTTATGTAGCGCACATGTTTGAATGCCACACAAAAGAAAAATGTGCAATCCTGTGATTTTAATTTGACTAATTTTAATGTTTCAATATAAATATTTGGAATGTTTAATTATTTAAAGGTGTAATATTTAAAGTTTACTTTTCATTAAGACCAGATCCCTGCAGCCTTGAACTGTACCTCATTCTGTTTTATTATTAAAGAGAGGGGTATGTGGGTGTGTGTTGCTGGGGATTGTGTCATCTGTGTGTTTGTGTTTAACACTTCCTGGGTGAATCATGTGCCTCGTGCCGGGCTGGTGATCTATGGCAGGCTGGTGTGAACTCTTCACGGCGACTCTCTCAGGCTTCTCTACACTTGTGATGCTTGGGGTCTGAGGTGGATATCACACGTGTTATAGTTATGTCTATAAATGGCTTTTCTGGCTCAGCCCCACTTTTTAGATACAGTCAAAAGAAATGCAGCACATTGGGGAAAACAGTCTGCTAAAGCTTACATGGCATTCCTCAGCCAGCTTTGGGAGTGGGGATTTCAGGTTCCAGCTGTGACAGCTGCTGCAGTTGTCTTGTGAATGAATTGCTCTGGAATATGTCAGGAATAAGTGCCTGTTTTACTACCATTCGATGAATGTGTGCTGTCCCACAGAAGGAGCAAGTGTTGTATGGCGGACGTACAACATCTTACTGATTTTTATTTTGAAAGAAAAGTGCATCCTTGGAAAACAGTACAGTTAAGTTTTCACTTTAATTTCAAAGAAAAGTATTCTTAGATCAACTCCTTTCAGAACATGTCTTATTATATACTGAATATTGTTAAGTATTTGCAAAGCATGTCTGCATTGTACAACAATGCAAACAATTGAACAAATGCTTTGTACATGCCTGCATTTATGCCCAGATAGTGAAATCAGTTCCACTTACTGATAAAGCATGTCCTCATTATCCTTTAAGTTCTGGTTCAGTACAGGGGCTTCAGGGTAGCAGAGAAGGATATCTAATGCTGGAGATGGTAAGAGCTTGTTAAAATCTGTTTTAGATCACTGGAGTGAAACAAAGAGACCTGAATTCTTTCTTCAACCAAACAAATCCCCTGGAAAGCATTTTGGCTTCTTCGGGTCGTGTTTTTGCAGGTGAATTCTCTCTGTTGCCACCAGGGCGTCGTTATCTTTTCCCTGCGAGTGAAACTAACCACCATTCATTAATCCCCTCTGCTATTTCACTTTAAAATACTCCATAAATAGATTTTTTTATGGATGTTGTTTGTATATTGTTGTATGCTACTGTGTTTCTTTGTGTACAAGCTACACAAACTAATCCCTCTTGGGGGATTAATAACATTGTTTTGAAAATTGAATTGAATTTCCATTCAAAAATTGCATAATGATAATAGTGCCCAAAAACACAGAAACATGTGTTTTCTCCTGAAAATAACCTGCCTTCTTTCAACAACTTTCATGATCCAATACTCCAAGAAGCTCCAAGAAGCTCCAAGAAGACGACTGTGGATGATTATTTACAAGTTATGTAAGACGAGGGACAGTGATGAAGATGATTATGAGTCACATATAACTGCTCACTGAGAATATGACATTCCACTTAACACAGATGAACACCCACCTAGAAGTAGTCAAGTGCTGATGCCAATGTGCTCTGACACTTTAAAAGTAATCAGGACGATCCAGGAGAGGGGGAGGAGTGGAACCGCAGGTATACAGATCAAAATCACATAACATATTTTATAATTTGTTTTCCAGAGAGTGACTTAATATTTGGCAGAAAACCATATTTTGTGTCTCTGCTGTAGTACATACTGCCACTGCAAATATAGCAAAAACAAAGTTACTTCAGTGTTATTATAAAAGGGTATTTGATAATATCCTTTTTGTATCTGCATTTAAATCACAAGACAAGTGCTTATCATGTGACTGGCAAAGACAAACGTGAACAAACAGTTTATTATAAAATCTATGAAATGTCAAATAGAATCATCCAGACCACAATATCACATCATGTGGTGGATATCTGTGTAAATGACACCGCTTTTGTATCTCTTAGGAGATTTGTTTCAGGAGAACAGGAATAAAGAAAAAGAGGCTGAACAACAGAAATGACGAAGCCGAATCAGGTCATTTTGAAAAGACAGAAAACCTTGAATGAAAACAGGAAAGCATAACTAATAAAATATTGAATGTACTGCAGAAACTCTAAGGAAAGGAGATGTGAAAGTTATACAAATATGACAGAACATCTGCTGCTTTAGTTCTTCACACCCACAGCTCGTTCACAGCTAAAGACAAAAGGAAAAGGAGGATTATGATCCAGTTGCCATAGCAGCTGTAACTTGGTCAGTAGGATGCGAGCGAGTGTGCAGCATGACTCTACATAATGCATCCAGACACAACTGACAAAGGCATTGTACGTAAATGTTGCCATGCACTGATTCTTCATCATCACATAAGACGTCACACACTTAAACCTCGATACAGGCCATTGAACTCAGAGCCCTGAGGTACTTTTAGATGAAACACGACTCATATTGATTAATGCTTTTGTTATTTAAGCATCCAATAAACAGGGAGGGTACACAGGGTATACACATTTAGTATTAGCCATGTTCTATACCAATACTATGGGATGCAATGATTAACATATTGGTTGAAACTTTTAGATTTGCAAGTTCATCCAGAGCCCACAGTGACTTATTATCAGCTGTGGTTGTTAACTATCCTCGTGTTCGAGAAAAAAAGAGGTAGCCACTGTACAATGAAGTTCAGCACATTTCATTGCATTGGAGGAATGTCTAAGTAGTCTTTAACCTGGCGTGCCATTAAGGTTAATTCGATATGAATCGGCAGTTGTTTTATATTCTATGACTCTGTTAGCTATGCTTGAGTGATCAAACCATTCCTCACATTATGACCTCACTGAAGCACAAAGCTAAACTTTTAATCCTTAATCTTCAAACCTTCTGACTGAATTTAGAAATTCACTGCAAGATATTCATTTTAGAAAGAACAGAATAATTCCAGAACTTTCCCTTTGTGTCCTACATTTGAGACGACTTATAGTTCGTCATCTATAATGTCTTACTATAAGTTTGCAACACTCCGCTCATAGTCATTAACTCTTTAATGTTGTTATTATATGCTATTAAACCTGTAATAACTGGTTACAGGGGGGCAGTGGAAACAAGTTCTGAACATTGACATATTATCACCTTATGAATTTGATAACTTGTTAGCAAACTGTTATTCACACATCAAACTGTTGTGGAGCAACAACATTTATTTGGAGTAGTGTTTCTGGCCACCTGATGAACGTAAGTATTGTAAATATGTAAGTATTCACTCTCCGTTCACTCTGTTTTTGGTCTCGACCAACACCGAAAAAGTATCTGGCTTAAACAAACTTGTTGCTAACTGGGTCTTTAGCTGCTAAATACTATTTTAACAAGCTAGTCGGTTAGTCCTGAATATTTAACGTACGATGGATTTTTGGACCTTTTTTTTTTTACAAAAACAGCTGCCATCTGAAAACTAAGCTATGAAAACAATGTTCTGAAAAGAAGCTAAAAAGCTCCGTAAAGCTGAGGGGAGAAAGCACAGTACGATGACAACTCCTCTACATAAAAATTGTATCCATTGTTATTATGGGCATATTGTTGTTATAGCTTCTTTATGTAACTTGCATTCCAAATGTTAATGGAACATTTTAAGTTACTAAAATACACACAAGTAGCAAAGCCATGAAGTTCCAACCCAGGTCAATAGTCAGGGAGCGTAACACACATTTAATCAATACAAGATACAGAAAGACACGTCATGCGTTTGTCATCAGAGCGGATCTACACATGATGAAAATGAGGTTAGAATGAGTCATGGCATTCGCAATCCTTCACTGGAGACAGCACAGCAGTGTTTCTCTCCGTAATAGTATCCTTGCATTTCTGAATAAGCAGATATTTATGTGGAGTAGCATATCATTGCTGAATGAACACATATTGCCACAGACCATCGTTGCTTTTGCGAATGTGTGCATATTTTCTTGCCCTGGGGGTGGAATCAAATAATTAAGCATTTTGGGGCCTTGAGATCAGCATTTCTTCACACTGAGGTCAATTAAATCTTACTCAATATTAGTGGAGGTCCTTTTGTGAGCCTGCATCTTGTCTACAGTATCGAAAAATGTTAGTGTTGTGAAAACAGACTGTTTTAGAAGGGGAGACAGCAAGAAGGAATGCATAAATGATGGAGTAGGACAGTATGACAGTGTGCATCATGCCTCTCTCAGCACAGAGGATCTGCCTTGCCAACGAGTGAGAGCAAGAGAGACACGCAGGATAATAGCTTCCTTTACACGCAGCCAGCAGACCATCCATGCATTCAGACACATACAGGTAGTTCCCAGAGGTACTCCTTTGGTGAATAAAAATGGGAGGCCGGGGTGAACCATTTTCTCTCTGCCTCTCATCCTCAGCCCTCCCTTCGTCTCACTCTGCCTCTCTTTCTCTCTTTTGTCCCTTGTCTACCTCCCTCTGCCTGTCTCCTTTCTTTATCTTCATCGTTTATCTACCACCATTTTACCCTCTTTCCTTTCTTGCGTTGACCTTTATTCCACCCCCAAATTTACTTTCAAACATACACTTCCCCTCTCTCTCTCTCTCTCTCTCTCTCTCTCTCTCTCTCTCTCTCTCTCTCTCTCTCTCTCTCTCTCTCTAACTCTCTCTCTCTCTCTCTCTCTCTCTCTCTCGCTCTCTCTCTCTCTCTTCCTTCCTAGAAGCTGCAGTAGAATACCAAATAGAGTGTGAGACATGGAGACAGAAAAAGAGAGGAAAAGAGAGAGAGAGCAGCGCAGTGATGTCACGGCTCAGACGTGATCTGCCTACTTAACAGGGTTACCACCACACCTGTCATCCTCACTATCATCATCCTCTGGTTAATGGATTTGTGTATTTCTAATGTGTTTCATTCATTCATCCTTCAGATACTTAAAGTAACTCCTTGAAGAAAATAAGCATGAATGGGAAAAGGATCATTATGTTATTATAGCTGTCTGCCTTAATATTTTTGTGCATCGTTTGCATATACACAGAGGATGACTGATAGTAGCTTTCCCGGTTCTCAAAAATTAACCAGAATGCATTGCGTCTTCATCTTTGTTTTAGCCTTCAACCTCTCTGAGTAAGCCAAGCTCTGACACAATCACTCTTACAGGGAGTCTAAATATTTCATATCTTTAATAAAACAAACTCTGCTACGTGAGACCTCTGCAGCTGGTGTGTTTCATTGCTTTTAGTCACTCCCTGTAAGAACAGTGACTCATCCAAGTCTATGTGAGATGCTGTGAATTTGTATTTGCTAAAATTATGTTTAAAAATGTGGTTTAGAGAGTAGGCCTGGAGCATTACTGGTGATGAGATGGCCTTTTTTTATGTATGTGTGAAAGTGTCTGTGTGATACATCAAACTATTTCAGCTATCAGCTAACATTCCCCTAAGTCTCTTATTCAGATTAGGCCTTTCTCTCTTTATTCATCTCTATGGTATTGCAATTAGATCATTTATTATAAAACTAAATACATAGGACATTTTAACATGAAAAACTGCTAAGGATTACCCACAAGAAGACAAGTTAAGTAAAGTACGTTAGAGGTACGTTAGATTTATATTGCTATATTATATACAGATTAGACAGACATAACTATAGTACAAATACAAAGCTAGGCTAGTGCTGCCGCTAACAGCCCTGCTATCAAGGCTTGGGTAAAAGCTTGCTTGAGTGCAGGCTAACCGTGGATGGCTAGAGGCTAAACTGGTTAGCTAGGCAAAACTCGAAGTTAAACTAATAAAGCTACCTTCTTACACTAGAATCATTTCGTAAATGAAAGGTCGCTAATCTAATATGAGGTAGACTAAGCGCGGAAAGAATAATAATGAGGTTAAAAGAGAATATTGATAGCAATGTGCGTCACAGGGTCACATGGAAGCCGCTAGATTAGAGATGACTTGTAAAATTAGGCGAGCATAAGAGGCATGCATAGTTTAACTTTTAATATTAGCTAAAGATGTCTCGGTAGCTGGCATTGTATACATGCGTAGCAAGTGGCGACATTAGCTCATTTAACATTCTGGCGGAAAGCACTGGCGAATAGAGCTACTTGGGCTTTAGTGATTTCAATAGATTGACCTTTTAACTAGATAGATGACTGTACTTCAAGCTGTAAAGGATTTGGAAAACCAGACTAAGCTTTGTAAAGGGGGATGCATTGGAACAGCAGCAGTTTGCATGTGCCATGCATTAATATTCATATGACCCCTGGCAGACTGGGTGTAGAGATCCTTTCAGAGAAATGTTTATTATGTTCGCAGCAGATAGGCTGAAAGAAAAAAAGATCCTTGAAGAGCAGGCTGCAAGGCAGCAGCAGGAGCAACAGCTTTGGGGCATTGTGACACTGCAAAGCTTTTCATGGACATCAGCAGGTGGGATCAACCAGACCCACCACCCAAACCCCCACCCCTGCCCTGCACACACACAGTCATGGGTAATGCAAATGTACAGTATATTATATACTGCATGTATGCCATAAAACAATCTTATTTCAAACAGGTTCACGTCACTGTTTATAGAAACAGGAAAGAGGTACGAACAGTAAAGTGGCAGCAGAATCAGACAATAGGTAGAATAAACAGAGGGAAACAAAAACTCCATCTGCTATGACGAAAGCAACGACTTGACACATGACCTTAAGCCTCGACGGCTGCCACTATTTCAGCCCTACAAAACCGTAACTGCTCCTCCTCTCTTCACTAAGTGACTACAGACTCCGGTGATTGCCACGGCTAAAACCCCCATAAACCCACCGACCGTCTCCTCCTCCTCCTCCTTTCTGCCGAGTGATCCGGGGCCCCTCGGCTCAGCACAAAGACACGGCTGCTCATCTGTCAACTAGAGGCGCAGGACAGAGCGGGGCCCCTACTGACTCCTATTCAGCTCCAGTGAATGACATTATTGAAATCCCAATCCCGGCTGTGTGCATGTGTGCAGGCAATAGGCTCACACCTGTCCTCTTAGCATGCTTGCCCGAGAAGACAAGATAGGGGGGGGTTGGCGGGCAGAGGAATGTGTGGATGCACTACCAAACCAGCTGTTTTCCCTGAGCAGTTTGCAAAATACCTCTTATGCTTTTGTGCCAAGTGCGGTGCATTTTCTTCTGTTGCAATGATATTTTTAATTCTTGGATTATAAAACACATACCAAACTCTGAACTTGAACAACTTGGGCAGACTTTATCAAACATGTGGCAACCGACCAAAAAGTAGCTTCCTGAAATAACCGAGTCAAAAGGGACCAATAAAGATGCATTAGCTATATAGGCCAGACCAGGAAATTGACAATATAAAAGCCACATTTTTATTCTACATTTAAGGTTTGGAGGTCAGAGATGGGTCAATGGTTCAACTACAAGCCGGCTAAAGAGCCACCTGTTCCTCGGCTGAAATGCTGCTTTTGACTAGAGGAAGAATGTGGAAAACTGTATTATACTATTGATCCTTTAAACATGTGTGTACGTGGAATATGTGTGTATTTCTATGAGTGTACCTGTGGAAAGAGATTGAGTGTTCCACAGAACTGCAGGATCACAGTTCTAGGCAATACCTTATTGTTGCCTGTGCAGACTAAAGCAGAGTGTTTAGTGTGTGTGCGTTTGTTTGGGTGTGTGTGTGTGTGTGTGTGTGTGTGTGTGTGTGTGTGTGTGTGTGTGTGTGTGTGTAGGATATACCAATTGTCATTTCATCTGTGCCTTGAGAGAGAAGTCTGTAGTTTCCCATCTGTTGCTCTGCTTTTCAATGCCCGGAGATTTATTTGCGATTATTGTCTCTCTAGGTTGTTTATGTGAATCCCTGTCCCACCTCCCAGACTTTAAAGAGTCACTTTGCTCAACACTGTGGATAAGAAACCACCTGTTTAAATAAAAAAAGCAACGCGGAGGGGAACTTTTCTTTTCTGTTTTCAATATTAACAGGTTTTTCAAAGACCACACTGATCATGAGACACATTTATCTCTGTGTGCTCCACTGTGGGTACACACAGAGACTGATATTGATTTCCAGGTTGGGTCAAGCCTCAAGGGGTTCACACAGGATCAAGGATCAATACGTAGTGCTCATCTGATAGACATCGGTAAAACACATCAGACAAAGAAATTGACAAAAACAAGTCAGCTTCCCTCATGTGAGGTGAAAGTGGCATGCTACCTTTATAAAGTAAACATCATTGGATATGTGTCTCTTTAGTAAAGGAGCTGCAGAGGGTATTTTGTTGTCATCATATAATTCATGAACCTGAATCTGAAATCAGTAAATTAGAGCAGGACATTAGTTGTTTTATTATATTAATAAATAGGTTTTAACATACAATAGTAAATCATTTTGCTTGAGTAATTTCTCTTAGCTTTTAAAAATAGCCTTTGTGTGTTGCTTCAGTGCAGCTTCTGCCTGACTTACTTTATGAGCTGTTTATTTTCGTTTTTGTGCAGTTAATATGTCACTCGTATTTACTTTTTGCTCGCACGTCAAAACGCAACACAGAGCTGAAAAGAACGAGTGCACATATACTAGGTAATGTGAATAAACAGTCTCATACTGCGTTTTGCCCCGGGTCTTACACACATGGAGATCGGCGGATGCAGGAGAGTCAGTGGAGAGTTGGAGAGTTGACGACGGTTGCTTTGCATGAAAGCTTTGTGAGTAAACACATCTGTGTGACAGCTTGGATCGGGCTCAATATATTGCTTAATCAGCTCCGATACCGATGTTTGAAAGGAGATCCGGACATCCCTACGAGCAAGAGTATCAACTGTCAGTAAAAAGTGTAAACAAATATCCAAATTGGAATCATTGAGCAGAAATGTCTCTTTCGTTCTCTGTGTTCCTGTTACTTTCATCTTTGTTCTTATTACTTTAAACGTTATCTTTTATCTGAAGTAATTTGTGTAGGCTGCTGCTTTTCATAGCAGGAATGTTGAGGTATTGCTGCGGTCATCGTCTCCCTTCTCCTCTCAGAGGATTTATCAATTTTAGCCTTGTCAGTGTTCCGGCATCAACCTTGTGTTGAAATAATTTGTGCTCCAAACTTATTTGACCTTCTCTGTCGGTTCTGTCTCTGGAATATTCTTTATTATTATGTAGCCATGCTGTTCTATGATTTGCCCTTGAATTAATATCCAGTTATGTGGGTAAATAGACACACTTTCACTCACACCCACAAAACACACACACACACACCTTCAAAACACATGCACATACTGTACTGACACATGCAAAATACACATACACATAATTATTAAGTCCTGTACTAATATGACACACTACTGAAACCAGCTCAGGAGTGGTTCTCATGTAAAACATGTAAATGTTCCTAATTGTTGAGCAGTGCGGCTGATACAAAGTGTGTCTATGACAGTGTGTGCTTACAGGTACTTTAATAACTTTAGTCAAACTGCGGCAGAAGAACAGCCTGACTTGTTTTTGCTTAAGTTGTTATGACTAGTGCAAAATGTGATAACAATGTTCACACAGACATCACATACCTGAGTTATCGTTAGTCTTGACAATCTCATTCTACCTGGAATGTGGGCGTACATGCTTTTGATTGACGGATAATGACGCCTTGCATTCCAGCAAAGCTTGAGCCAGGTTAACGTTTTTTTCCTGGGCAACTATCCATTTTTCTTTTCGAAGCCCTCTTGAGACTCCCAGTACATCAGCACAGTGGTGTCTTTGAAATGCAAGAGGGGGCTGTGTTTCTTACACAGTGCTGATGTTGGTCTGATGTTTTTTTTATGTTTTTGCGCTGGTCTTCAACAGTATCTGGACCAACAATAGGTATTCTTATCGATCGAGGCGATGAGCCTACGTCTCTTCTTCACCAAACATTCACAACTCACTGTAAGCTAGTCGCTAACTTTGTCCGTCTGTTGTTTGGAGCAGGTAGTGTAGAGTGGCTTAATCAGATGACTGCTGCTTCTGATAGCAGGGTTGATGAGAGCAGTAAGACTGAACCATACGGTAAAATTGGCGGGCATAGAAACCAAAGAAATTGCTAAAAGTGATAGAAATAATAATTATCTGTGGCTTCAACAAGTGATGCCTCTCACGTCATACAATCAACTGTTTGTGTAAACATATAGATTAGTGGAGATTAAAACAAGTCATTGCACATGTTTATGAGCTTTTTCCTGTTTGAAGATATATTGCCGATAGCAACATGAGATGGAAAGTTCAACATTAACACTTTGTGGTTTTGTGTATCTGAAAAACAGAAGCTGCTTTAGAGCAATGAAAACAAAAGGGAGGGCACAGAATTTACAAAATGATACATGTTTAAGGGTATTTTATTTACATTACTCAGAGGCAGTGTTGAAAACACACTGCTGTATATTGTGCATCTAGGTCACCAGAAGCACTCAGCTGCCTGCAGTTCAGCACATTTTATCTGTGTGGTTTTCCATTAGTGAGTGGCAGATGCTATCAACTCCACAAATAACTTGATAAAAAAGTCCACAGAAATTCTCCAAATGATGATATTTCATATATTTATTTTAGTCATTTTTCAAGAATTATCCATATATTTGGTGCAACAGTTAGAAAAGCAACACTTAAACTGCACTAATATTGAGTTACACATTTCTTTGCTTGCCCTATTATACTTTTCTCTCCTCAACTTTTAAGAAAAATCAGTTTCCTTAAGGTGGAACTAAGGTTTTATACTGGCAATATTTCCAATTTTCTAAGCAGTATACAGCACAGAATCCTCCTGGTTGCTGACCTGTGAATCGCTGGTCACGTGTCTGAATTGAAAAAAATTCAGTCTGAGTCTCAGTCTTGGCCAGATTTCCCATAAACAGGCTTCAATTTACATTTGTTAACAGTCAGAAGTAGGAATCAGTCATCTCCATTATTTCAAAGATGCAACATACAGTTTGGTTGACATGATGCTTCAACAACTGAGGGCATTTTTTATTTTGTATTTAGTCGCTCTGTGTCAAACCTCCCTAAAATGCAAGGTCGGCTGAACAGAAGCTGCCACTTCATAAAGCTTACACATCCACTGAAGAAAGTGTGAAAACGAGTGCTGACAGCTAAGCACAGAATAGTCTGAAAACAATTTAACTACAATAACTAAAGTATGGATGCGGTCTGATTCCAAAAAGACTTACATTCCTCCCTCTTTGCTCGCTCTCCCTTTCTCTGTCGCTGTCCCTCTCTCTCAAACATGCACAGACATGTCCAGGCTGGCGAGAAGGGAAACCCCTGCACATGCTGGGGAAGCTCCGCACATCCTGAATTACAGGACTGACTAGTAGCCTATGTACAAGACACGCAACACTTTGGATTTGGGTTATTGGAGTTACAAGGTTTGAATGTAATAATCAGCGCTGCTTTTTCTGAGCTGACGGGGGGAAGGCCAGACTAATCAGGTCAAAACAATAGCCTGATTAGAGAGGGAGATAAATGATGATGGGTCATAGGCTGGCAGATGGACGGACAAACAGAGAGCGGGAGACAGAAACATTTATGAATATGTATGTGTCTACATGAATGCGAGATTAGGCGGGAGCTGCCGCCTGCCTGCACGTGTGCGCTTTGTGCATGTCCATATAAATTTGCTTATGCTTCAATACTTTCATCCAGCGAATGTTTGACCTTTGACCGTCTCCCTGCACCCCCAACACACACACACACACACACACACACACACACACACACACACACACACACCCCACCTAAACTCCCTATATCATGGACAGCTGTCAGCAGGGACCTGGCCAAAGAGAAAGACCCATCTGTCTCCTCAGGTCAGGGCTCAGGGCCGTGTTTGTGTGTGTGTGTGTGTGTGTGTGTGTGTGTGTGTGTGTGTGTGTGTGTGTGTGTGTGTGTGTGTGTGTGTGTGAGAGGGAGGAGGGAAGCTTCTTTTCACTTGCTTAATCTCTGCTGTTGTTCTCTCTCGCGCTCTCTGGCACACTTCTGAGGAATACGGCTGCTTTAAATGCAGACGCCCCTCGTGTCCATGTCTGTTGTGTTTCGTGTGTGTATGTATGGCCTCGCTTGTTTGAAGGTGAAAGTTCCCTTTCGTGTATGTGCGTCACGTATCTCACATAATGCTCCTTTATATATTAAGAACAATACAGTGCTGGTGCATATTCAACACTTTGCCTATTCGTCATTCTAGTGGCTTTTTGTGTCTCTCACACAGGGCTGCATAGATGTCACATATTTATTCAGACTACTATTTCTTTAAGAGCCCTAAATGTGTGCTGTGTGATACTGGTCTTTGATCACACTAATTTGATGCATTACAGTTAAAAGCCTCACCGTTTTTGTTTTATTTGAGAGTGAATCAATAATTCATTATGGTAATACGTCTAAATATATGATGTAAGATCTGTTTAGGTACTCTAGTAAATGTAAACAAAGTAAAATATAAAAAAAAAAAAAAAAACATTCAAACATGAAACACAGATTTTTTTTTATTTTCAGGCTGAAACATGTACTTTATGTTTTATCAAAAGTTTGGCAGAGTAAGAAAGGTCCTCAGCTTTCCTGCTTGAAACCAAGAGACATGACTCAAACACTGAACTCCAATGCTTAATGTGCTCCCCCTGTTGGTCCATGTTGAAATGACCTGTAAAAGAACCTTCTTGTTATCAGACAGGCAGGCAGAGCATATTTTACGGCTCAAAACACAACTGGGCTTTATTGAATGTAAAAAGAGTTAATTCCACAGTTCATTTATTAGGATGCCCATTAGCTGTAGCCGAAGCAGCAGTTATTCTTCCTGTGGTCCACAACAAATTGAATATTATATGCATGACAGTACATAACTACAAACAAAGTTATGTTGGGATAACATTTGATTTTCAAGGATGTCTTAAAGTGAATGCTTTGATTGTATGCTCAGATGTTCTCTAGTGGTAGTTTGTTCATCGCCCGTCAAAAGTGGGATTGTAGGGTTTGTATTTCTTGTCCTTACAACCAAAAATATGCTGTTCGTAAGTAGAATAATCTTGGGACTTTGTCATGCACAAGATAAACACTCTCTGCCGAATAAGATCCCTCAGTTTAACATGAAACCTCACGCATAATTGCGTAATTCTCCGATCATAAATTCCTTTTTTAAAAGAAGTTATTATGTTGGGAATCCCCTTCTTTTTCACGCTATTGTACGGCATAAATGTCCAAATATTCCTCTGGAATTACAATATGTGCAACAATATAGCATTACTGCGGCTGATTTGTAGGCTTCAGATCTTATCAAGGCTTACACTTAGATTACACTTTGAATTCATTCCAAGTAGTGAAGTGCAGAGCAGTCGGCAGGCCAAAAGAACATTTTGACAGGTAGAAACTAGTTTACAGTGTGACAAAAGGAGTGTGAGAGACAAAGAATAAGAGAGAAAAGTTTAGACCAATGCATTAAAGTTATATAAACTGATTTAGGGAGAAAACAAAGGTGTTCTCTGTGCGATTACTGAGGATCATAAGCAAATACATAATCTACTGTGTCTACCACTGTTAGAAGACACTGTTGGGAATAAAGACAAGAGATTAGAGCCGCGGGGTAACAGGTGAGCAGTAGTACAGTCGGTCAGTGAAGACCAATCATTATTGTTTAATTGTAAGTGTAATAGGCTGTGGGCCAGGATGTATACAATAATCTAATTTCAGGTCACATCTTTTAAGTCTAACCCCTCTTTAAATCAAATATAGAAAAATGCTGCTCTGTCATTAGCCATGTGTGGATTAAAATGATAGTTTTCCCAAGAAAACATTACTTGTATATGATACAACCATCTGTTATCATGTTACTCAAGTTCAATACTTAGGTCATGTGATAAGTAAGCAAACTATGTCCGCTCATTAACAACCCGTTTTTGAAAAATCTTACTCAAATGAAGCTAACTGTATGCTAGCTGAGGGCTTAATAATGAAGAGAGTTGCGCCATAAAATGTCATCTTGGCGTGTTGTCCTTATCTACTCAGTTGGGAACCAGTAAATGTTGCGAGCAAGAATATGAGGCATACCACAAAAGCCATTCATTACTGACACACCCAGCACAACAGGGTACACTGCTTGTGGTTACACAGCCATGTATGGTGCAACATTACAAACACAAAGAAAAAGATTATTTTCTTTGCCATTACACAACCACAGAAGAGATGTAGCCTACATGACTTGTCTGTCACCATCTGTGTGACCTCAAAATGTTCCACCTGTGGAGATCAGAAGGTTTATTTTTTCCATGTCTCAATCAAACTCAAATAACCTCAAACCAACTCACATAACACAGATAAGCATGCAAATTACCTCAAATCATGTATGTCAACATACAACCACAGAAATACCTCATCAGCTAAATAAGAATGGAATTATTAATTATTAATAATTCCATCCATCCATCCATCGTCTACCGCTTATCCGGGATCGGGTCGCGGGGGCAGCAGCTCCAGTAAGGAACCCCAATCTTCCCTTCTCCGGGCCACATCCTCCAGCTCCGACTGGGGGATCCTGAGGCGTTCCCAGGCCAGTGAGGAGATATAATCTCTCCACTGAGTCCTGGGTCTTCCCCGGGGTCTCCTCCCAGCTGGACGAGCCTGGAACACCTCCCTAGGGAGGCGCCCAGGTGGCATCCTTACTAGATGCCCGAACCACCTCAACTGGCTCCTTTCAACGTAAAGGAGCAGCGGCTCTACTCCGAGTCTCTCACGGATGGCTGAGCTTCTCACCCTATCTCTAAGGGAGACGCCAGCCACCCGTCTGAGAAAACCCATTTCGGCCGCTTGTACCCGTGATCTCGTTCTTTCGGTCATGACCCAGCCTTCATGACCATAGGTGAGGGTAGGAACGAAGATCGACCGGTATATTGAGAGCTTTGCCTTCTGGCTCAGCTCTCTTTTCGTCACAACGGTGCGGTAAAGTGACTGTAATACCGCCCCCGCTGCGCCGATTCTCCGGCCAATCTCTCGTTCCATTGTCCCCTCACTCGCGAACAAGACCCCGAGGTACTTGAACTCCTTCACTTGGGGTAATGGCTCATTCCCTACCCGGAGTAGGCAATCCACCGGTTTCCTGCTGAGAGCCATGGCCTCAGATTTGGAGGTGCTGATCCTCATCCCAACCGCTGCGAACCAAGACTGCGAACCGATCCAGTGAGTGTTGAAGGTCACAGACCGATGATGCCATAAGGACCACATCATCTGCAAAGAGCAGCGATGAGATCCTCAGGTCACCGAACTGCAACCCCTCTCCTCCACGACTACGCCTCGATATCCTATCCATGAAAATCACGAACAGGATTGGTGATAAAGCGCAGCCCTGGCGGAGGCCAACATTCACGGGAAAGGAGTCCGACTTACTGCCGAGTATCCGGACACAACTCTCGCTTTGGGCGTACAGGGATTGGATGGCCCTCAAAAGTGACCCCCTCACCCCATACTCCCGCAGCACCTCCCACAGTATCACCCGGGGGACCCGGTCATACGCCTTCTCCAGATCCACAAAACACATGTAGACCGGATGGGCGTACTCCCAGGCCCCCTCCAGGATCCTTGCAAGAGTAAAGAGTTGGTCTGTTGTTCCACGACCAGGACGGAATCCGCATTGTTCCTCTTCAATCAGAGGTTCGACTACCGGCCGAACCCTCCTTTCCAGTACCTTGGAGTAGACTTTACCAGGGAGGACTGAGAAGTGTGATACCCCTGTAGTTGGCACACACTCTCTGGTCCCCCTTTTTAAATAGGGGAACCACCACCCCGGTCTGCCAACCCCTAGGCACTGTCCCAGACTTCCACGCAATGTTGACGAGGCGTGTCAACCAAGACAGCCC